>NC_053159.1:46954848-47119848 GCF_016835505.1 Polypterus senegalus
AGTCCCATCCCTGTTATATTTTAATACAATTAATTTTGCAAGAAGCAAAACAAAAACCTAATTATGTCTCCTTGAGGACTTGCACATCTGTCTTGACCAACCCAAGCCCTCGGATAATTGACATGCTTGAATTTAAGTGCCAAAAATAGTAAAGCTGTCCTCCATTGATTGAAAAACTTTTTTTTTTTTTTTATTTTATTTATGAGCTAAGGATAATTCATTTGACCTAAATTAAAAATATAAGAAATGAAAAACACATTTTCATGTACAAAAAAATTTGATTTTTTTACAGAAACTGTTTAAACCAATCAGTCAATCAATACATAAATAGATAAGTAAATAAAAATATATACACTATGATCTAAACACACACCAGAATGACTGAAAAGGAAGAAAATTAAAAAGAAAACATCTGACTTAGCTGTCACAGTCACAGGGAGGCATTATGCAGACATATTGTTGTTTGTATAAAGGAATCTCAATAGTGTTTCTTGACGCACTTCTGCTGAATATTTCATTGGTTGAAAGTACTCATTGTCAGTGTGTCAAAGAGGGGGATGTGCAGCATAGTTCACAATGCTACTGCATTTTAATAATGATACTATATACTGTCAAGTACAATAAAGCAGCCTTAATAGAAAGAAATACAGTTATTTTGATCAGCATAGAATGATTCTCTTGCTTCTGGAAACTGTAACTGTACTTAAGAATAGACGTACTGGATGGATAAGTATGTGTAATTTTCCCCCAAGTTTTATTAATCCAACTTCTGTTTTTTCTGAACAGGAATATTCAACAGCAATCGATATGTGGTCTGTTGGATGTATATTTGGTGAACTGATAACACAAAAGCCTCTCTTCCCTGGAAAATCTGAAATTGACCAAATTAACAAGATATTCAAGGTAAATAATCTAATTTTCTAATAGTTTTTTGTATATGGTTACACGCGAAGAATGTTAAATTCAACCAAATAACATTTTAGCCATAGTTGTCCCCTTGGTTTTGCAGTGTACATCCCTTTGTTTATGTTGAAATTTTTTCATGCCCCAGTGCAGACCTGATTTTGTAAGACTTGTTGCCTTTGTTGTGCTGTACACAACATTTTCAAAGTAGAGACTGTAACAAAATTTCCTACACTTTTCTTAGAATGAGAAATATAGTCCATGTTAACTCAGAATTTTAATAATTTGCTTTTAGTTGCCAACATTAGAGGTTCAAGATACTGTATGTATTACCACGAATGTTTGGGTGCTGGGTACAATTTGGGATACTGGGTGCTGATAATCTTAACATTTGGTATATAGGATGATGTCAGACAGTTGCCTTTTTTACTTTGATAAAATTAACACTACTGTTGGTTGGGCTTCTCTTGCCTGTATAAGAGGCAGTGGGGATTGGGGCCAAATAAGAAATAGCTAAGTAAACAATCCTTGCAATTTATGGGTTTATGATTTGCGAACCTACCTATTTGCAGTTTTGTCATCAATAATTAAATGGAAATTATTTTGAGAGTTTTGTGGCCTACTTCCGTAAACCACAAATGTACATAGGCTAGAAAATGTAAACTAAAGAAGTCTAGTAAGTGATGAATGTATAAAATATTTGTAAAATGAATAATTTTTGTCATTAATTATTAATATACACACATTTACTATGTTATTTTGTAAAAAGTTACAATTCACAAAAGAACTGTGAAACTACGTGCTTTGTCTGGGGGGCACCATGCATCTTTGTGTTGGCTATACATGATCGACTGTAAACGTTGTACATGTGTTGCCCGTCTTTCTCTCTCTCTCTCTCTCTCTCACCCTATGCTGTTGAAAATATTCACAAAGGCCAGCTGTATGTTAAAGTTGACACAAATACACCCATGGTCCTTTTCTTACCTATGTCACCAACTCTAAATTTACTTGGTATTTTTGGCATGTAAAAATGCCTGTAATGTTACTAGATGCTGTGTTGTCCATACTGCAGGACTCTCACAAATATTGACGGGCATGGTGAAATATGTAGAGCTTTTAAAGCAGTGAATCTCAAACATTAAGCCTACTTCAAGTAAACTAACTTAAGTTTCTTTAATTGTGAATGTGCTGTTGATTAAATTCTGCTTCTAGAAACAATACATTTGAGGTTTATGAATGCAGTAATGTTCTCACTTACATGTACAGCATTGACCCCTGATTTCAGGTAGCATGATGAGTTTTTCAAGTGGCACCTTTAGTTTGCTCCAGTGCAGTTTGTACTCTGAGCTGTTCTTGCATAGATCAGGTAAAGAATGGTAAATACTCTGCACTTAATTATTTTGCACAGATTAGTCCAGATTAATCACTATATCATAAAAAATAAGGTTAATTGTACAAATAAACTTTTTTAAATTTTGTTTTTGGGTATAAATTCAAGCACTGTCATCTGAAAATAATGGGGTCACATTTTTATTTTCTTTATCATCACTTTCTATTTATTTGCTTATAAATTCTTCCAGGATCTTGGTTCTCCTAGTGAAAAGATTTGGCCAGGATACAATGAGATGCCAGCAGTCAAGAAAATGACCTTTGCAGAGCATCCGTACAACAATCTCCGCAAGAGATTTGGAGCTTTGCTTTCTGACCAAGGATTTGACCTAATGAACAAGTAAGATTTGAGATAAATGTACATTAAATGTAGGGTGCTATGTTATTTATTATAACCTGACACCAACATAAAAGAGAATGTATGATATATGTCAGTATTATGTGGCCTAAATAATAAACTTTCTTGCATGACTTCAGGCTGCTAATGATAATCCCAGTTTAAGGACACACATACGCTTTATGCTTTGCTTAGCTAATTGCAGAGTCCAGAGCCTTGATGAATCAAATTAAATTTTAAATCTCTTTTGGGCTGGAGCTTTGCTTGCTAATACCAAGTCAAATTTCTGATTTAGCAATTTAACTTCACAGATTTGCATTTTACAACGGGCCTTGGTTTTCTGCGACTATGACATTGTCTTTTCTGATGCAGTTTACTAAATAAATGTAATCTTGGTGTTGTTACAAATATGGAAAGCATTATGTGCTGCACTTTGTTTTTTTTGTTTTTTCCTTGGGTTTGTTATGAATTGAAATCTTGACGTTATATATTTATTTTTTGATATATAACACAACAGTGCAGACTTCTGCTTTGTTTTCAGGAACACTTTGGTAAAGCTGTAAAAATGCAAGTTTTACCGTTTTACTTTGACACACAAAATCTAGATTTCACAAGAGGCATTGACAGCGGCCTGAAGGTGCTTGGATATGAGCAGCCTAAATGTGTAATGCAAAAGAGATCTGCGGAAGATACTGAAAGTGGCATTTCAACAGCAGATGCACCACAAATGGATCCTTTTCTGATGAGGGACAATGCAACAGCACCTTGCATCTGCTTGAGGACATCAGCTATATAGACATACATAGTAAATGCTTTCTCTATACACTTGTGGCCCCCATGTCCCCCTGCATTGTGGCCAAAATTCAGTGAGACAATACTCTGTTTTACAGTCCTAAAAGTCATCTTTGAAAATACCTGTTCACAGAAAGTCTGGCAAAATTTGAAGCTTTGTATTTGTTTATCATTTTTATTTTTTCCAAATGCTAAAGTGTATAAACAAAATACTATTTCCCCCTCTCACTGGCATTTAGGGGAGCAGAAAGCACAGCAAAAAAAAAAAAAAGATTGGTTAGGATTTGAAAATGAGATGGGTCAAAAGCTGTCCTGTTATTTAGAATAGCTAAGCTGTTACAAATTAAAAATTTCTTTTTTCACCTTCAAGTTATATCATAAACCAAACCAAATCAAATTTGATCATGTACAGTTACGCAGATTACAGTATGCAGTAAAATACGTAATTGCTAAACTCCAAGACTGCATTAGAAAGAAGAATGTAAAAAAGTGAATAATAAAATACTCTGTAAATATGTATATAATGAAAGCAGTAGTGTGCATTAAATCATTATCGTGAAAATGCATATAAATATATTAAAACAAAAATGTACAATATATGCATACATACACTTTTTCCTAAATAAAAAATGACACACCAGAATCCAAGGGATAAAACAAATGGTATGACAGCTCAGTCATTAAGTCTTTAGCTTCAACTGTGCTGACCTTGTATTCTTGACAATCGTGCATCATGTAGCCCTCGGCACTGTCTTCATTTAGGATTTGGATGGATTGTGGAGAGATGCTCCTCCTCGGTCTTCAGGCAGAGGTAGTGTTTCCCTGACAGTAGTGCAGAGAAGAGGAAAGGCTGATATCACTCATGATTTTGTTTGTTCTCGTCCAATACTTCTTGATGTAGATGTCCTGGAAGTTAAGAGTGCCACACCTAGTCATGCATTCAGCTGACTGCCCCGGTCTCTGCAGAGCCTTCCGGCTGTCAGCTGTTCACTATTTGTTATGCCACTGATAAAGACACCATGTCGGCTACAGGAGAGCAGTGGCATAAATAAGACAAAATGTTTTATTTGTGAAGCCTAGAAACACTTGGTGAACATAATAAGTGTATTAGTGTTCACATTAGAGTTGAAAGTAAAAGTTATTATGTATTACTGCCATTTCTTTCAATCAGTACCACCAGTTCGTCATCCACCCCTCATACAATGGGTGAAGACCAGATTCCAGCTGTTGTATGTCAACTGCATTCTGGAATGGATCAATTCGTAGGCATCCATTGAATATTTTAATTGAATTCAAAATATCCGAAGCAGTATTTTTGACAACATAACCACTCTTAAGACCGACCAAGTTCCACCAGGGATTCAGAGAAGAGAAAGAAAATGGGGCTTTGTAATAGCTAATGAAAACAGTTGCTCCTGTTAATATAAAACACAAGAGCGTGCCGTGCTAAATTATGAAGGACTTGTAGGTAGATGGGTCTTTTTGGGTACCCTCTACATGGAGTTTGGAAGTTCACTCCATGTCTGCATGGGTTTCTATATGGAAGTTATGTGAACTGGTGATGCTAAATTTGCGTGTGAGTGTGTGTTCACCCCACCATGGCCTGGCACACTGTCCAGGGATTGGGCCTGATATTTGATAGTATAGTCTCCAGCTTCCCTGTGGCCCTGCTCTGGATAAGCAGGTTTGGAAGATGTATGGTAGGTTGATCCTTCCAGAATTTGTATGTCCCACACCTATAAAGGCTCTGTCTCTTGCATTACTTTTATATTTAAGAAACAGTTACATCAATTAGAAGCCTTAAGGCAAAAAAAGTAATTAAGACTTTTGTCCATTTATGGAAATTATTAATAAATAAAAAAATATTGAGGGAAAAAACAAAAATAATCGACTCATGTTTGCTTTAAGAGTAGGATGATTATGTGACCAGTCAATCTGTCTGTTGCAGTCATTTTAACTTCTAGTGTCACCTTTTTGAATAAAGGAGCTCACACGATGGACAGATTCTGTGCCTTTCAATAGAACACCAGTTTTGGATTCACTTTCTGACTAATAAACATTGCTAAAGTTGTGTGCCCTGCCGCCCATCTGTTGCATAACCAATTTGTCCAGTTGAGGATCATTAAGAGTATGTTGATGGGGGACCATCTTTGCATGTGCCAATCTACAAAAGTGACAAAATGAGCTGCTTAGTATTTTCAGTGCAAACTCCTCATCATTCAGTTAGCATTTCAGATTTAGGGAAAGTCCCTAAGAACTGGCAATGTGTTACTCTCGGAGACACAGTTAGTGGGCCTGCTAAAACAAATTACGTAATTACTGAAACTCAGTCAAATCGGTAAATACCACACTTGTGTCATTCATTACATTAAATATTAAAATGCACCAAACATGGAGAAAGCAAACTACACGTCTGGATGGATGGTTGAGTAGTTATTGCTGTCCAATTCTGAGACAAAGTCTGGATTGTTAAACACACATAAGCAATAGTAGAGTGATTAGCAATTTGAAATGGCTTGAATACAGAACAAAGGCAGTTTTACTCGAGTTTTGAAATGGTAATCTCTAATTGTCAAGATTGACTTAATGAAAGAGTTTGTGACATTTAATATTTGACTTGTCTGATAAATATCAAGCATCCCAAACCTGAATAAGAGAAGCAGCATTAAAGAATTTTTGGGTAACACTTTACATTAGGTGTCCATAATTACACTGTAACTACTATGTAATTACCTGTATAAGTACAGTATAACTACGAGTTATTACTCCGTACTTACTGTGTATTACAAAGTAACGCTATAGTTAATTACTCAGTTGTCATTGTTATTCCACAGTTTGTATAATTACAATGTAACAATTTATCACTCAACCAAAAACAAGTGTACTTGCATAGTTACATTGCATCTGTACTTTCAAAATGTAATAAAAACATCAGGGTATGTAACTACAACTATGTAACAGATGTTTCATGATCTGGGCAATTATAACGGAGAATTGCAGTTATAACTGCATAGGTTTTTGATGATATTTCAAGGTCTTTTTCAAAAGTTGGTGAAAACACCTCTGTGAAATAGTTAACACTTTTGCCTCACGGATCCAATATCCTGAGATGGAATTCTAAAAAGATCTTGAAATATCATCAAAAACCTATGCAGCTATCCTTATATAAACTGTGGAATAACAATGACAACTGAGTAATTAACTATAGCGTTACTTTGTATTACACAGTAAGTACGGAGTAATAACTCGTAGTTACACTGTACTTATACAGGTAATTACATAGTAGTTACAGTGTAATTATGGACACTTAATGTAAAGTGTTACCAATTTTTGTGAATGAAAATATCTTAAATAATCTTGGTTTTGATTGATGCATAAGGCAGTGACATAGTAGTGATTGAGTTTGTTAGTGTTACTATGGTGCCGTGTTTATTGTTTGAAACTGTAAGTGGATAACTTTAATATGGTATGTGATAAGAAACATCATAGCATTGTTTAGAAACACTCTGTTAAAATTCTTCAGCCATTTGTTCTTGCACCCTGGCCACACTTGAAATTTAACCTGCAGACTGTTTATTTTCTGTAAGTCAGAAGTATGAAATTTTAGACTTTTAAATTTTTATTAATTTCATACCACGGTAATGCTGATACATTTAAAATATCATTCAAAAAACAACAGATCTGTAAAAGAAAAGTGAACACAACAACCTGCACACTATAATAGTTTTTTTTAAAACTCTCCCTAAAACATATTTTGGGTAAAGAAATAGTGCCTTTAATAGAGTGTTCATTATGGAACAATTTAAAACAACTAACGGGGATACTTGTAAACATGTTGGACTTTTACATGTACTCGGTTTGGCCATAGCGTCCTGATGTTGGCTGCTCCAAGAAGTACTTCAGATTTCCACCTGAGAATTCCTGCACGTTGTGGGCTCCAGGTATTGGTTTGCACTGTTGTGCCTCTTTATTTGTCGTCCATTGCTTGTTTGTATCAGGTGGTAGCGTTGTTATCGGGTCAGTCAGTAAGATGATTTCACTTGGTGATCCTGGGCAGTATGACATTTCTACCAGTTTCATTTAAACTTCAGATCATTCAACTGCTTCCTCTTGTGCTTTCTATAAAATGTTTTTTTTTTGTTTGTTTGTTTTTGTCCCCTCGGGCCCCAGATTCCTCACTTATTGTCCTGCCAAAAGAATCAATGCAGAGGAAGGGCTGAAACATGAATATTTTCGTGAGACACCTCAACCCCTCGATCCTTCTATGTTTCCAACATGGCCTGCCAAGAGTGAACAGCAGAGAGTAAAAAGAGGAACCAGCCCACGCCCTCCTGAAGGTGGTCTTGGGTATAGTCAGCTGGTAAGAGGTCTATGTGAAATCTTAAGCATGAGTTACCTAATGGAATTCCTAATCAAAAGCCTTTTGTTCTTTCAGTAAAATTTGAAGGTTTTCTTTATAAACTGCTTAGTAAACTACATTTCTTAGCCAGCTCAACAGTTAAATTGGTTTTAATTTTTTCACAGGGAGATGATGATTTGAGGGACACTGGCTTCCATCTGACCACAACAAACCAGGGTGCTTCTGCAGCAGGTCCCGGCTTCAGCCTCAAGTTCTGATTATATCAGGCAGACTAGAAACATTGCTGTAGACAATGGGAACGTTAACGATTTCTTGACCTAATTTATACTACAGTGGCTCACGGCTACAGTTGGACTTTTGTTTTCATTCATACTGCTTACAGGTATCTGGACAGTGCAGTTGTGAGTGACAAGAGACTTTTTTTGAAGAAACTGTAGTCCACTCCCAAGTACCTTTGACTCGATAAGGTTTTATTGAAAAGAGTGCTGTGGACGGCTGGAGTCTGTTTTTAAATTTACCTGCCAATGGCCTCGTCTCAATACACTTGTTGGACAGTGAACTGTGTGACACGGAGAGTCCTGGACAAAGAGAAATTGAAAATGTAAAGCTAATATTTTATTCTGGAATTCCTATATATTAGGCACTGTGTTCAGTTATAGATAAGTATACTTTATTTTTAGTCTTTAAGCAGTTTATTTTCTGTGAGAAAAGAAAAATAAATTTCCTTTTGCATGGATTTTTTTTTTTTTGGTCTGCAGATGATAAACCGTGGAGTGTAACTGCTTAATGATGTGAGACATAAATGGTATGTCCTGATCAGTGAGAATCTCACAAGGGATACCAATATGTGTGAACATAACAGAGATTACATTTGCGATAGTCTGGGCGTCCGGGCATTGCGGCACTGCTACTTCTGGATATCTTGTGGTGTAATCGATTAACACGAGCACATACTGAAAGCCGCTTTTGGGAAGCTGGCCAACAATATCGAATCCCACCCTCTCAAAGGGGAGTCTAAAATAGGCATCGGTACCAGGGGTGCCATGCTGGGTCTGTGAGCAGAAACTATTTGACAGTCAGGACAAACCTTACAAAATCGTTCCACATCCTGACCCATACTCACCGAATAAAAGTGTTTTGAAATGCATTCCCTTGTCTTGTCTGTGCTGAGGTGACAATTATAAAAAAAAAAAAAAAAATGTGACTGAGCAATTTTTAAAACCTTCTCCTTGTGCTCATTTGGTACTACCAACTGTTCGATATGTCCATCACCCATGCAATCAGAAATCACCCGACACAGAAAGCCATCCTTAAGTAAAAAATGCGCTGGCGACTCTGAAGGTCCGTGCTGGCTGAATTAAAATCGTGTCAAACTTGGATGGCCCCGTTGCTTCCAGGTGGTTTGTGCAGCCTCGAGTCTGCAGGTCAGATCCAGCAGCGAGTGGACTTCGTTCTGTAGCATTTCATCACAAAGGCTCTCATCTACCCCCAACAGAACTGCATCAATAGCAATGGCAATTCTCTACAATGCATTTGAAAGGGTCTCAGCGGATCCAGCTTTGAATCAGGTCCACTAAGTCCTGGATCTGTCATCGTACAGGGCGATCCAGATTAATATGCCACAGCCAAAACTGGTGGCCCTTGACCACCGGACTCAACAGCCGTGCAGAGGAGGATCTGTTGCTTCAGGTAGTTCTAATCATCGAACCTTTCAGGAGGGAGATTCCATACGACAGGGGTGTCGAACTCCAGGCCTGGTGGGCCGCAGTGGCTGCAGGTTTTCATTTTAACCCTTTTTCTAATCAGTGACCAGTTTTCACTGCTAATTAACTCCTTTTCCTTTCATTTCATCCTGGTTTTAAGGATTCAGTCCTCTGAATTGATTCCTTTCTTCATTAAATGACAGCCAAACAGAAATGAGATGTGAAATGAACTGACAAATGACCAACAAAACTGGGACTTCAAGCTCCAACTAATTTTACTTCAATCACTTTCTTAATGAGAAGTCGGTTCTTGCTGTTAATTAAACCCGTTATTTCATTCCATAGCTTGTTGCTACTCTCATCCTGCCACAGCACATATTTCCAAAGCTGTTGTTTTTCTGCTTTTTCTAAGAACGCCGTCAAGCTTTTGGTGACCTCGGAAATCAGCCTTACTGAGACCTTCATTTTTCTTTATTTTCAGATATTTTGTGATGGGCACAAGTGAACTGGTTATATGGCGGCCTGTTTTGTGTCTCATTATTATTTGGCTGCTAATTAAGGAAAAAGAAACAACTATGGGGCCTGAGCCAAGTTAATTAAAAGAAATAATCAGCAGCAAAAAATGGTCACTGATTAAGAAGATGGTAAGAATGAAAATCTGCAGCCAATGTGACTCTCCATGACTGAAGTTCGACACGCCTGCCACATGGCTTCAATGGCTTATCTGTTTAAAAACGGGGGTACAACGGCTATCCAGACTTCCCTGTCCCAGCGCATTAATGTTGCCATACGTTCAAAGCAGAATAGGAAACGCTCTGGGTCGTCTGAGGGAGCCATCTTTGGCAGCACTTCTCTTGGCTATGCCAAGGCAGCAGGGCCACCAGAGGCTCCTCTTTCTCTGGGTTTTGTTGTATTTCTTGGTGATCCATTGGTGATAGGACCCCACTCCTTGTACCATGTGGTGCGTGAGGCCCTGTTTTGCACCCCAAAACACGAGGCTGAGTCTCAGTACTTTAGCAATACCGACTTTATTCAGCTTGAAATGGGAACATTGTGGTTATTTATTGTAGTGGGACCTACCACTCTCCTGTACACAGACACAGCAACTGGGCAGGGCCGTGGCCAGATTAATGGTCATGTAATACTATTCCCTGCAGTTACAATGTTCCTTGCATCACCCATTGACGGCAGATGCTCTTTGTGTGACCACAATCTTTTTGGATTTGTTTTCCTGGCGAACTGCCACGGGGTGGGAGCCTGCGGATGCCCAGGCGATCGCACTTTGTGACGCTCTTTGGCATGTTGTCCCGTTGGAGGGAGCCCTAGAAGAGTTTAGAAACCTCACAACTGATAAATTCTAAAATGACTGCACTATTCTATGGCCCGTGAGTTTATCACTAGATTTTCTAATCGCATGTGATGCTACTCATAAAAGACTGAGACATAATTGTAAATCCAACACTATTTGATACTTATGGAAACATCTTCCACGGTCTTAATTTAGGACAGTTATAAAATGTATGCCTTTGAGGCCAGAGCTGCATCAGAATCAGAATTTACTTTACTGGCCTAGGAATGAATGTCTTGATAGTATTGGTGTAACATACAACAGACCATCGCATCACACTTAAAAGACCAGTCCTCAATATAATTTAGATAACTGTAATGTAACTTTCCACTGTATGCTTTCCCAGTTTATTTCTGGGTCATACTGGAAATGCCATATTTTGTCACCCATAATAACTCTGTTTAATGTGTTCTTTTGTAGAAAGAGAAGTCGCAAGCAACTTCAAGCCATTGCTGTTTCTATTCATCTGTGAAGATTCAAGGCACACTGGCAATACCATGCGTCTTCTAATTAAAATATTCATTTTACATAAAATATATTTTACAACGGCTACCATTCAGTAATTACTTGACTGTGACATTATTTTTTATAACAATAGGGTGTAACAGTGCAGGATAAAACATTTGGTCGATTAATCTTAGAATGTCTTGTAGGGATGGGCACCAAATTGGGTAGCATCTCAAGTTGGTATATTGGATTGACCACAGAGTTTTCCTTCTCTCTCTTTTTTTTTTTTTTTTTTTTGGTGTGATCAAACCACCCTAGTGACTGCATAGCGTTCATGGAAAAGCAAAGGATTCAGTCTTGTAGAGCGCGCCTGTCCCGCATCTCAACTCCAGCCTCCTTCCATATAATAGCAGTTAAATGATCAAACCGCAGACATCTGTGCCTCGTAAATTTCCAGTCCACCACATAAGAGACGTTGGTTGCAAAGTTGCAGATTTAGACTCTACAATGGTGATTGTCTTTCTTTTTCATACTAATCTAAAAATACAAGCAGGAAACCAGCTTGAAACGTATTACATATTTGTTAATTTGTGGTTAAATTAATGATAAATTCAGGGCATGAGAAGAACATCGAGGGAAAGGTAAAATGTACTACACTACTATTATAGTTAGATAAGGCCAACTGAAACAAAAATGGAAGGACATTAAAGTGTCAAATAACGTTAAAATACTGTATGTATGTATGTTACCAATTTTTTTTTTCATATGTTAAACTATTTCCCCAAACCTTTTTATATTGGAAGTCCTCATTAATTTCACTGTTGACAATTTGTAATTTTATAGTTTTTGGTAAGGGTTTTTATACATTACTCTTTAATCCTCAATATCAAAACCCATATTTATATCCTGCCACCATCTCTGGGAAATGCACATTGAGAATGCTGGTAATAACCTTTGATTTGTGCTGGAGGCCTTTAAGGTCTACAATTTATTAATGAATGTAATTTATGGGACATTTTGTAATTGGTAAGAAGCAAAATATTGATTATGTGGGCATAACGAATTTTAATTTTGTTACTTTTTTTTTTTTTTATAGGGTACAATACAACACGTTTAGGGACTGGTCTTATGGTGTTTGACTCCATGGCCAATGAGAATTTTGATTTAACAAAAATAATGAAAAAAACTAATGACACACATTATATTATGTATAATGCACACAGTGGCACTTGGCATCCTTGGCAATTTAAATTCTCTTTATGCGGACCTTGGATTAAAAATGTGTAAATGAGGTCTTATTTGTCAACAACTGGCCCAGAGTTTCAGAGCTTTTTAGTCTTTCTGTCAGAATTATTAACATTTGTCAGCCCAGGACAGATGAAATCCACATAAACAGGAATTCTGCTTTTGTGTTGTTTCCAATATTTGTAATCATTCCCCTAAAAAGTCAATGTGACTTCTGTAAAGTACACTGCAGTAAATCAAAGGCAATAAAACAACAGGTAGCCAATACTTTCAAAATGATATAAAATCTATTTAATTTTTCAGTAGTTTGCCATATAAAGTATATCTGCAATTGCAGTAATGATTGCCACTTATTTCATTACCTTTGCAACTGGACCACTCAGAGATACCAGTCCTGCTTCGCAATTAATGTTGGCACCTCTGCCATATAGGATCGCTGCTCAGTCTTTGCTTTGATCTTATTTCTTGCGCTTAGCCTGGCATTCATCAGGGAGTTCCCATGCTGCCTGGGGTCTGGAACAGTCACTGAGAGACTGCAGGCTCTGCACTTGTTGCGTTCGTCGTCTCAGCTCTTCTTCACAGGCTGCCACCAATGAGTTTGACCTCTGCCTGTCCCAGCAAAGCAAGGAAGCAAGATTCTGTTCTCCCTCCTCGAGTACCAGCTGCAAATAAAAAGAACATGGAATTAGATCATCATTTTCCTTTATAAATACTCAATTATAGATAAAAGATTTGTTAATAAAGATGTTTTATTTACTATGGATACAACCTTAAGATGTCCAGCCTGAACAAATTAGGATCAAGGGGTCTGAGATGATGAAGGCAGTAAAAAAAGATTAAGATACCTACGATTTTAAATTCAATTCTGGTCACCTTCACCTTAACACACTGAGAGTACACTTCACAGAAATCTCAGACACACAATTGTTCAACTAGCAGCAAATTAATAAAGACATTTATTTGGTCAGCAATGTGACCCAAAAAACTAGGTTTTGAACTTTACTGTTTCAAGAAATCTTGCTTTTCCAGGACAAAACAGAAAAGCACAAGTCATGTATGGAGTATGGAAAGACTTTTAGAACACAAAACGTTTGACTATGCAGTGCATCAGGCTCATTTGGTTAGCG
Source organism: Polypterus senegalus (assembly GCF_016835505.1). Classification (NCBI taxonomy): domain Eukaryota; kingdom Metazoa; phylum Chordata; class Cladistia; order Polypteriformes; family Polypteridae; genus Polypterus; species Polypterus senegalus. The sequence goes on from NC_053159.1 coordinate 46,968,500, forward strand.
AACAGCTAAGTTTTAACAGTTATCAAGGTTTCTGCTTCAGCATCAATGCACTCATAATAATAAATAAAGGGACAACAATGCAACCAACACAAAAAACTGTATACGCCAACTATGGTGACGTGCCTAGAAATAGGCCACTGACAGCATATCCACCCCACAAGCATCTGTACCTGACCTTAAAGATAATGGGGCCGAGTAAAAGTGTCAAGAGGCTCATCGGACTGCCCAGTATGTTTGTTAGGGGTGCACAGTACCGGCAGAAATTTGTCAAAAATAACGATACATTTTAATTGCGGTTGAGCACATCAGAAAGCTACGCTGCCTTTGTTACTTGTCCCGACACAATGAGGCAACTGTTGAGATGAGAAAGGAAGACGACGACGACAAAGTGGACGAAGCTGCCCTCAGATACACACCACAAACAAAATGAAGAGCTGGTAGTGACAGTGCGGGTCCTGCTTCATGGTCCCACTTCTCTGCTGGGAGCCTCTCAAACCCACCACCATCGGTAATGTAACCAGATGAACTGGGAGCAAGGGGATGGTGTAAAAAGTGCACAAGTGCTTTTATTAAAAACAAACCAAAACAGAGGCCATAGTGCAGTGCTTCAAAAATGTTTCAACAAATAAATAAATTACCCATAAAAACAGGGCGGTAAAAGTGGAGGTTAATAAATATTCCCATTAAAACGAGGTTAAAATCAACAGGCTGGAAGCAGTTTCTTTTTAAAAGCCCGGAACCTTTTTAGCTGGCGGCTCCCCTGCTTCTCCCATAGACATAAAAAATCCAGAAAACTTTAAGCATAAATCAAGTAAGCAACAATGAACATTTATTTATACATCTTTTGATGTTGTCAAAATGCTATACATGCTTCCAGGAAATCAATGGAATTGATGATGCTTTGTTTGGTCCAACCAATATTTCTTCATTAGAATATCTTTTTAAAAATTGTTCTCTGACAAAGAGTATTTGGAAAATTGATCACGTCATTTCAGTAAAGTTACAAGTGGGAAAGCTTTCTTTGTGAAGCTGGATTGTAGGGCTTGTTTTGATGACCTCTGCCGAGGTGGTGTTCAGGCTTGTTTTTAGTTTTTCTTCATGCACATACATTTTTAAAAAGATTTAAAAGGCTTTAAAGTCTACTTAGGTTGGCTTGTTTTTGTTCAATTGGAAACCAAACCAATTTGGAAGAACGGCTCTTTGAATACTTTTTTATTGTTAGTTGCGTTTCTGAACCACTGGGTTGCCAGCCATTTTTTGGTAGTGGGTCATGAGTTCCTGTTATTTAGTGGGCCGTAGGTCGTGGCAGGCCGCCTAAGCATTCAGCATTGCTGCACAATATATTTCTGTTCCCGGCTCTGACACACTTAATTCAACAAGAAGAAAACTATCTGACGATTGTCTTCGGTTCAGCAAGGGAATAATAACCCCTGCATTATGGTGACTGCCTTGACTGACATTTACACGTGAAGATAAAAATCTGCAATATATGTGAACTTACTTCTTGTTCAGTTCGTCTTACTTGGTTATTATGCACAATACAGTTGAGTAAAATGGTCGATATGAAAAGAAATGTCACAGTAGAACTACACACTGTTAACGCAAAAATTGGGCCAATATAAGCACCTAAACTGGATTTAGTCTGAAAAGTCAATGCATTAGACTATACCATGAGATATTCTGTTTCAGTGATCATTTTTAAATATATCAATATTTAATGTTTTGTCTGCCAACAACAGGATACAGAGACAATGAAGCTCCTTGTGTTTGGCAGAAAACGTAGCCAATGTACAGACAAGATTTAATGCTGGGAAATGTTCTTTTGTCATTTCTTCAACCTTTCAGTGCAACATCACTACCACCAAAAACCAATCACAACACAAATAATCATTTTCTATTTGTATTAAAGAACCTTTTAGACTACAGTTTACAACAGGCTCTACTAAGAGAGATGATCAAAACGTTCTGAGTCTGAATCTATAAGCGGTATTTTATAATGATCTTTTTGTAAGCATTAGCTCCTGAACTAAAATATGGGAATTACAAGTTATTAGCTTTTAAGGATTACAATGTTATATTTTCTTGTTTCAAATCCAATTCAAAATGGATGCAAAAAACTTAAACTGAACTCTCAGTGAAGTTCTATGTTTGAGAACAAATAAATCCTCTGCGATTCATTCTCTCCTGGTCAACATGTACCAGACAGCCCGTTTCACATTCAAAAGTGGTGGCGACACGCACAAAAATGTCACGCACACTATCAAATAAGGCGACGACAAGTAAAATTGTATAGAAAGAATAGGCAAAACAAAAGGAAAACACTGATTGGTAGCAGACACTGCTTGTCTGGCAGTCCACAGGGAAAGTTTCTGGTTTAATGGCATTTTTGGCGATCACAATCCCCAGTGTAAGCACATGAGTGTGTACATAAACAGGTAGCCATCCATACCCTTTTTTTGTTTAAAAAAAAAAAAAAAAAAAGGACAAAGTATATATAATATGTAACAGTACAATACAAATGGAAAAAAAAATTGACCAAAGTAACCTGGTGTGCTCCCCGTTTTTTGGGTTTTTTTTTTGATGCAGTGTGGTGCTCTATAGTTTCTTATAGTTGGATTAACTGGGAGCATTAATTTGAAAAATACAAGTTTGTTAAGATTCTATATACCATTTTATTGTAATTACAGTCACTAAAGGAATATATTTGTAATCTTTTTGTAATCTAACGTGGTGCTCTGTGGTGATTTTACGTTCAAACAGGTGCTGTATAAGTGGAGAGGTATAGTAGCAAAAGAGACAAAAAAATCGACTCTCCCATTCGTGATTTATATACAGTATGCTCCAAGTGTCCTTATGTTTCATAGTTCTGGATATTGCACAGTATTATGTGTTTGAGCTGAAGGAATGTTTGCCTTCCTAGCTAAGCAATTAGCTCTCATAACTTCTACTGCAACACAAAGGCTATCAATTGCAATATGCAGGGCTCCAAACTAAAGAAACTGCCTGGGAGCCACTGGATCCTAAACTAAAACATTTAGGGGCCAAATGATATTTTCAGTCACCGAACTACAAAAACAAAGGCTTACTGTGTCCTTTATTCTATGCCTATAGACATCGATTTCCTTTTATCATCCAATTCCTGCAATCCTCCATGATGGCTGATCTTGGAGTACCGATTGGTCTTTTGTTCAAACTTTTAAACTATGTGCAGTACTTTTTTGTTGGAATACTGAAACTGTGTACAGTCACAAATTGTGTCACTTGGCATCCCATATTACCAAGGATTTCTCTTCCTCTTGTTTGAGTTGAGTCAGTACCACACACATGGCTTGCCATTAAACTGCTCAAGTTATGGGCCTTGTGATAATATCCTGATTAAATCCTTAAACGCCGAGACATAATGTGAATGGCGTAGTTATGATTTTATTCTGTTTTGTGCAGAATAGCTTTGTTCTGCCACCATGTAGCTGATATGAGTAGCACAAGCAAAACCCCAATAAAGTACTTACTGTAAGACAAGTCTGCAAACAGACCTTTGATGAGCAATTTCACTGCTCTCCACTCTGTCTGGAGAACATCTACATCACAGCAATTCTTCAGCAAGATGGTTTTGGGCCATTTTACTAGAGTGTCCATCTCATCCTCTTCATAGATGATGGGGTCATAAGGCCATTGATTGTTACATAAAACAGAGAAACACTAAATGGCCTCGGTCACCCCAAAATTGTTGTTCATCATCTATCATAATTCCAAATATCTTTTTCTAGCTCTGTAACTGTTACTTCCACTGTTTTTACAGGCTATTGATTAAGATCTTCTTTGAAGCTTGCCCGACTCTGAAACCCTTGAGCTATATCTACCACTGACTGTTTTGCCATGTTTTTTAGTTGTCTGTCTCTCCACTCTCTGTGCATCATCCTCTAGGGCAATATCCAGACTTTGAGTATGTACGTCTAATTCAGCGTATTGTATGAATTCCTGAAGGTTTTCTTTTCTCAGTTGTCTTTACTTAATACTTTTAATTGTAGCCACAGCCTGAGGCAAAATTAGGGAATTCTTCTTAAGTGTAGGACTTTGATGTGATATTTCTCGCATCATTCATCTTAGCAGTTCAGCTATTCCACCTGATGGACTCCATCTGCCGAAATGCACAGATTTTATCTTGCTACCAATTAGTCAATTCTGCATTATAAATATATATTTTATTGTGTATAGTATTCCCTGAACATGGTCATGGTTAAGATATCAAATAATACTGTTCACAGGCACACCAGAAGTAACACACCTACATTACATAATCACATTATCTCTACTACATACATCAATTCCATTGTGTGTCATTTACCTTTACAGTCCTACTCAGTATTTGTGTTTTAAGTTCATCTGCAATGCCCCCAATAACTACTGCACAAGCAGCGTCATTATCATATGTCTTTGATACATCCATTACGTTCTTTTTCAATAGGAAGACTTGAAAGGCATATTTTGTCAACAGTAATTCCTCGTAGGCTGCATACAATTTTATTTTCAGAAATTAAATTTAAATTCTTATTCCCTTCCCTGTTTTTAATCCTTTTTTAAATAATTAGTCATCTCCAAAAAACTAAATTTTCCCTTCAACGCCCTGACTGGCTTTACAACAAAAGTTACAAATACATGACTTTCATGTTTAACTTTACCATACCTAAACCCAAGAAAAGTCCTAAAGCCACAAACTTATAAAGTGCCGTTCAGGCTTTTAGACAAATGAATCTCTTGATGTACAGTAGATGGTCAATCAGATGCAGCATTTTCAGCAGTCACGTTAAGCTTACCACATCAATTTTGAGGATCAACTACTGTGAGCAGAAAACATTCTTCAAAATGTTTTTTAAAAAGTCTTAATTTTAAGCTTCTCTATTATTAAGAAATTGACTATTGTGTGAAAGTTTATTCAGAAGCTTTTTATTATAGTGCTTTACCTTTAAGCTTGCTTGTTTTTTCACCCACCACTTCTATATTCCTTGACGAAGGGATATAAAATGCATGTACTTTTTTTAACATAGGTTTGTTTACTTATTCTAAAAAAAAAAAAAAAAAAACACATAAAAGTTTTCTTGTTTACCAAATTTCATTTTAAGACTTCCAAACTTGTTATGACTGACATAAGTATTTGTTCTCTATTAGTTACTATACATCAATCCAGGAAAAAAAGTTGTGCATCAGTTGCTAAAGGCATCTACACTTTAAATTGCTGTCTCCAAATTTTGTCACAGTCTGGAACACCAAACTCATCATCATATAGAGCTGGATATGATCGTCTGTCATAATTGGAGCTAAACATTATCTTCAGGTTGTAAATTAGACTGAAACAAGGTCACTGGCTGTCCTAAACAACAAAATATATGGAATACAAAAGAAAATGGAATTGATTTCCTTCTTACTGGACCTTAGCTTCTATACATGTAGACCTTCACAGCTCCTCACTCCTCTAAGGATTATTTTTGACAGCACAATGAAAGCTTTCAAAACAAAAATTGACATTCTTTCTTACTTCTACATCTACTTGACGTTAACTGTACTTGTATTTTTTTGTAACATTAGTAAGTCTATTATGTAATATTAAACTGCCATTGTATTACTTTTACCATGTAATTGAAAACATTTAGTGTTTATTTTGAAATATATTCTTGTTATTTATGTAAAACATGTTGTGATGATGTCCCCTATGAAAGGTGCTACATATAACAAAGACTGATACATTGATTGGTAATTTTTGAAGAAAGTAAAAACAGCCTAAATGGCTATTTGTTCAGGCTCAGCATGAGTAGCAGTTGAATGTACTCTACTAGTTAAAAGTTTAGAACACTCCAGTTTTTACCGAAATCTAAGCAGTTTGGGCACCTATCGAGGAAACTTGTCTTCCTATTCTCTGCTGGCTTTGGGTCTGCCAGATTTGTTCCCGTCAGAACTTCTAATTCAATTTATAATCCTAGCTATTCATGCTTGGACTGGGCATCTCCATTGCAAAGAAATTACATTTAATATATTGGAGACTCTACAACCAGCAGACATTTTAGGTTGTGTGTGGCTACAAAGACACTTCCCCGCCTTTGATTGGAAATCTAAAGAACTTATTACTTGGGGTAAAAGTGCTTATATTTGTGTTTACAAATTTTATTTTTGTGCGGTTTCTTATGTCACTTAGCTGAAATTCTGCCTTTGGAATATTAAAAAATCTTTTGAGATTTTCAGAAAACAGATCTTGTTAAAATTAACCCCTCCACCAAGCATAATTGAGTCCTTGCTAATTCATTTTAAAAAATAAAAGTTATAATATAGAACCAGGTGAAAAGGGAGATCTGTTACAGCAACATGTGAAACCTGGGTAGCTCCCAGTGAGCCTAAACTTGGCAGATGCAGTTTAACAAAAGCACGTGTAGCAATAAACATTTTGTCAATTGTATGAGCTAAACGACAGTTCCAATATTCATCTGAAAAACAGGCAATCTTCTGCAATTATGTACACTCAGCCCATGTACAAAGACCCTGACCAGGATAGCAGTAAAACCTGAGCTCATGCCACTCTGTGACAGGAATACTTACTGTGTCCTCTCTTCCCATGTTATAACATCAGAACTAAATTACTCGATTAAAACTAAATGTATATGTGTAAAATCAGGTTGCGTGAAAGAATTGATTGCATGCTACATACAGTGGGTACGGAAAGTATTCAGACCCTCTTCAATTTTTTACTCTTTGTTATATTGCAGCCATTTGCTAAAATCATTTAAATTAATTTTATTCCTCATTAATGTACACACAGCACCCCCATATTGCCAGACAAATAAAATAATTTTTGAAATTGTTGCAGATTTATTAAAAAAGAAAAACTGAAATATCACATGGTCCTAAGTATTCAGACCCTTTGCTCAGTATTTAGTAGAAGCACCTTTTTGAGCTAATACAGCCATGAGTCTTCATGGGAAAGATGCAACAAGTTTTTCACACCTGGATTTGGGGATCCTCTACCATTCCTCCTTGCAGATCCTCTCCAGTTCCGTCAGGTTGGATGGTAAACGTTGGTGGACAGCCATTTTTAGGTCTCTCCAGAGATGCTCAATTGGGTTTAAGTCAGGGCTGTGGCTGGGCCATTCAAGAACAGTCGTAGAGTTGTTGTGAAGCCACTCCTTCGTTATTTTAGCTGTGTGCTTAGGGTCATTGTTTTGTTGGAAGGTAAACCTTAGGCCCAGTCTGAGGTCCTGAGTCTAGCACTCTGGAGAAGGTTTTTGTCCAGGATATCCCTGTACTTGGCCGCACTCATCTTTCCCTCGATTGCAACCAGTCGTCCTGTCCCTGCAGCTGAAAAACACCCCCACAGCATGATGCTGCCACCACCATACTTCACTATGGGGACTGTATTGGACAAGTGATGAGCAGTGCCTGGTTGTCTCCACACATACTGCTTAGAATTAAGGCCAAAAAGTTCTATCTTGGTCTCATCAGACCAGAGAATCTTATTTCTCACCATCTCAGAGTCCTTTGTCTTTTAGCAAACTCCAAGTACAGGGACAGGACGACTGGTTGCAATCGAGGGAAAGATGAATGCGGCCAAGTACAGGGATATCCTGGACAAAAACCTTCTCCAGAGTGCTAGACTCAGGACCTCAGACTGGGCCTAAGGTTTACCTTCCAACAAGACAATGACCCTAAGCACACAGCTAAAATAACGAAGGAGTGGCTTCACAACAACTCTACGACTGTTCTTGAATGGCCCATCCAGAGCCCTGACTTAAACCCAATTGAGCATCTCTGGAGAGACCTAAAAATGGCTGTCCACCAACGTTTACCATCCAACCTGACAGAACTGGAGAGGATCTGCAAGGAGGAATGGCAGAGGATCCCCAAATCCAGGTGTGAAAAACTTGTTGCATCTTTCCCAAGAAGACTCATGGCTGTATTAGCTCATAAGGGTGCTTCTACTAAATACTGAGCAAAGGGTCTGAATACTTAGGACCATGTGATATTTCAATTTTTCTTTTTTAATAAATCTGCAACAATTTCAAAAATTATTTTTTTTGTCTGTCAATATGGGGTGCTGTGTGTACATTAATGAGGGAAAAAATTAATTTAAATGATTTCAGCAAATGGCTGCAATATAACAAAGAGTGAAAAATTGAAGGGGGTCTGAATACTTTCCGTACCCACTGTATCTGCTTAATCTGACACAGCAAACAAGCAATATTCCTTTAAAATAAGGCAATTGATTTTTTTCCCCCCAAGTGGCATGAAAAATCATCTGTAGCTAGCTAATGTACTTATGTTTTTTTATGCTACCAATTTTTGCTGATTTGACAGCTAGATATTATCATGTAATATAATAATGATTTTATTATTTTCAAATCCACCTTCAAACTTTATTTTGCAAATAATAGAGCTAGTGAACAAATACTTAGAGACACAACTTTTCATAAAAGGTTGCTGAACTTCCCTACTTCATTTGACGTAAAGATAAAAATGCCTTTCTTTTTTTTTTTATTCTCCCAAGTTCAACAAATCCGCCAAAGGAACAGGCTGCATGTTTTTAGCAACTACTCCTTTAAGTTTGGTAAAATCTGCTACTTGCTAACAATTAGAGAGACACCCATGATGGACTGTAAATTAGTTAGCCAACAAAATCCTCAGAAGAAGTCACTGGCAAGTGATGAGGCTTTTGTATTCATTCACAGTTCTGATGGATAGCTGAAAATAACCAATGAAGCTCCCAGAATATGACAGATGACTCCTACGGCTACAGTATGGGGTACTTACACACCTGCATAAATGTATGTTCTTTTTTTGAACTGAAATTATGACTGAACAAGAGTATGCCAACAACTGCGCACAGAAATTAGCCTGGTTTCCAATCCAATATAATAAACAGACATATCCTCTAAGTATTACCTCTGCAACTTTTGATCACTTGGTTAAAGTTAGAACTTTTGTCTAGCTTTTTTGGTTGTTAATAATATTTTCTATTGCTCGTTACAATTGGTTAATTTTATAGGTCTTAATATCCTGCAGATGCAGTTAAGCATACATTTCTTTGAATATGCCAATTATACTGTATACACCAGAGTGAACTCAAATACTGTACTTCAGGTTATATTAGTCACCATTAGTAACAACATTTTGGGAAAAAACACTTTAAAATAAATTGTGTTTAATGGATCAACTATAACTATTCAGTGTATGATGACAGGATTATTATTTGTTAAACAAAACTAACAGTTAAAACATACATTTTATAATATACTTACTTAAAAGTATGGGGATATTACATTTAAATACTACAGATTAAGTGACAAAAGAACATTATAGGAAAGAGGAAAGACTAATGTGTCTCACTTTACTCACCTGCAAATCCTGGTTGGATAGTCTAGTCTGTGGATTTGTTTTACCCTTGAGAACCATGAGAGTTCTCTGGCCAATCTTTGAACTCTGGCTGGGAATGTCACTTGTGGAGTTTACATCCATGTTAGTTGGTGCATCAATGGTATCTACAGTATATTAAAATAGGAGTAATTTTAATCCAAACTTTACATAATGCAGAGCTCTGTTACTGCATGACAGTTACTTACATAGATGTAGTTCCTAAAGCCATGGTGAGTGAACACTGTTAACCATTCATACTCAGTTCCCTGACACACACACAGTATGCATGAACATATAGTAGCCTGCAAAATTCTGGAAGATCTTCATAAACGTGAGTAAAAACTGAATATGAGTAAATACCAGTAACCAACCAAAATGTGAAATATCAATACCAATTGCAATAATCACCTACTTCCAAATTAACAAAAATGCTATAGTGCAACAAAAGAAAGTGAAATTGTCCACCATCTAAATGGAACTCCACTTTACTGAGAGGAGGTCAGTTCATTTTATACAATAAATCATACAATTTTTACATTTTTGTAAAAGTTGTGATTTACTAGTTTTAAGATTTGAAAAACACTTACTCCACATTTTTATTTTGTCGTTTTAAAATAACTTGAGCATTGTCTATATTTACATTTGTTTGTTTGGAGAAGCAGTCCCCAGAGCAGTACTTGAAGGCAGCTTTCTCTGGCCATTTAATAGTTACAGTTTATGCAAATCAGTAAGTAATTCAAAACAATTTAACTGAAAAGATAGCAATACCATAATTGTAAATGCCTTTTCACTTGTTTTGAAAAAAGCTTGTATTATTTAAAGCCTGTTCCACATATTTCTTGTAATTATACACAAACTAATCAATATTAATCTCATAGTTTGGCTTTAAGGCTCTCAAAATATTATATCACAATATTTAAGATCAACATTTATCAAGTACTTTTTTTTCAATCCCACAGGCTCCAGACCCACTAAGCCTGAAGTAGTGAATTAGGAGTGTTAATTAGTACACCACCATGTTGCCCCAACCAAAAGCCATAGCAAACTAGATGATCTACTTTGTTAAATTGTCTTTGTATTCCTACAGCCTCTGATGACTTTCATAATCAAATGAATGAAACACCGTCTTTTTCCAGCTTTCAAAAGGTTTTGTGAATTCAAGATTCCAGTGATAGTCAGCCACATTGTATAACTCTTCAAATGTACTTCACATTTCACATATTTGACTATCAAATGAAATATACATGTTTAAATGTACCACAGAACATGCGACCAAAGCATGCAAGAAGTGACTGAAACTTGCTTCAATTATATCACTGAATTTAAATTTCTAATATTTGAATAAGCATAAAAGAAATTGAATGACTTTTTGCTCGTGCATCTATCCCACTGAATTGCAAAGAAAACCTGTATTTTAGAAAAGCTGAGTACAGGGGAATGTTTATTGTATGTTATACAAGTTTATAATTGTGAAGAACTGTTGAAACTAATGGTTTCTTTAGCATTAATAAAAAATGTAAAAATTAGGCAAAAGTTGCATTACTTATTTCATACCAGTTGACGCATCTGTAGTAGAAGCTGCTGAGGTATTTTCTTGCTCTGCTGCTTTAAGGTACAGCTGTAAAATGTCCCTGGATTGCCGTTCTTCCTCTCGCCTGTCAAGAACCCTCTGCAAAGTCTCTTGCAGAAAACGTGCTCCCTCTTCCATTTGACCCATTTCTTCCGCTAGCTCATTACAATTGACATCGACTAAGGTCTGTTGATGTCAATTGTCAAAAACAAAAAACAAAAACACTCAAGTAGAAGAACAACTTCGTTCCAGGGAATGAAGTAAAACTTGATCTGTTTAAAAGTTCCTTACTCTAGAAACTCTAAAGTTTGCTCAGTTATGATTGAAGTCATTTTCACTTTTAAAGTGCAATGGGATTCTTCCTTCAATTGATTATTCATTATTGGATTAAAACAGAAGGTGGAACTATGTAGTAAAAAGTTAGAAAGACAATATGAGAGTGAAAAACAATACACTATTAACCGTTACAACATATATTATAGAGACTATACATTTCTCTATTAATCTTTAAAATACACTTTCTCCAAATAAGGTTGGAAAACCATGTTTGGAGAAAATATCCACTCTATTGCAGCAAACACATTCCACAAAAAAACAGGACCAAATGAAAGTCCAACCCAGAATATATGCAAATACTCATACTTATTCACATAAGGTCAATTTCCAGTCACCAATCAGTATCACAGCATGTCTTTGAACTTTGGGAGACTACAAGTACATGAGGAGTACTACAGACAGGCATCAAGACAGGGTCAAACATAATTTATTTCCACCAAAGAGTTTTATTTAGTTTTGCACATAACACCACAAATTGAGAATACCTCATTTATTAGTATATTAGAAGTCTTCATTAGAAGTAAATTTAGTGCCTTGTTGAGTGTTGTCAGGAGATACAAAGACTGCCAGAGATGCAAAGCAGGAAATCTTTCTCTATTAATGTTCAGTCTGACACATCCACTTAAGGCCCACATCATGTTCATTTGTCTGATTATATTCATGCCAAGTGTTGCAAGCATGCAAGTCATTTCTATATCCTGCTTTTTTTTTTTTTTTTGAGATCATTCTTTCAACTTAAAAATATTTCAGACCTGATCATCAGATGTGGTCAGTAACCAAAAAGGACCTCCTATCAAGGGTCTACAATACATTCTACAGTACTGTAGTTGACACATCAGAGACTGTTGACCTGAATGTCAATACTATCTTAAAAATAACATCAATGGACATTACCTGAAGTTGTTCTTCTGACATAAGTATAATGCTGGAAAGATTCTGCTTTAGCTGGCGTGCCAGATGTTTCCACTTTTGAGCTGTAGTAACTACTCCGTCAAATTCATCTGATGCTTCATTTCCAGTTAGCCAAGCAGTACCTCCATCAACTAAAAAAAGCAGAACTATAAAACACCATCGCAGAAAATGGACCACATACTAATGTTAGTTACTCTGCAAGATTGTACTTATTTCAGCTTATTTTTCAAAACATATTAATTATTAGTAAACAGTACCTATTCCCTTAATGTATGCATTTTCAATGTAGAACAAATATATAGTCTTCAAATACTAACAGCATCCTTACTGTACATCTTAGCTCAATAGTTAACCATAATAGTACCAATATTTAAAAGGCAGTTACAGCCTAAGACATTAATGAGGTCCTGTTTCCCCACTTCATGTATAGAATCCAGAGTATTCATGTTTGATGCTGAAGGAGATTCAAAAGTAATTCCAACATCTATAAACATCTAATGGCACTTTTCCACTGCATATTACGGCACGACACGGTTCAGTTCAGCTCACTTTTGGGGGGTTTTCCACTGGGAACAGTACCTGGTACCTGGTCCTTTTTTTAGTACCACCTCAGCCGAGGTTCCAAGCGCCGAACCGTTACCAAAGCGTGGCGGTAAACTGCTGGTCACTGATTGGCCGGAGAAAATCGTCATTACTGCGTCACTGGCTATTCTTTTCTTTATACACGCGGAAGTTTGTGTCCCGTCTCTCCATAGCTGGACGCAGTTTGTTGCATAAGTGGATGAATGTTTCTTCAGACATTCGAAAGTTCTCCAGCCACTGAGTGTTTGTAAAACCGGGAACAATCACATCCAAACAGATGGTCTGTTGCGGCGACTTTTTTGCAAAATATGGAAGATCTGTAATATACAGAATCAGCATTTTAATGTTACACTGGCAGTTAAGTTCATTTTATGCTTTGCAACAGTGATAAAAGTTAGCTAGTGATGTGCTTTTTTTAGATGCTTACCCTTGCGCGTCGTCGAGCTAAAGTGTTGTTGTTGTCTGCGTGTTGTTGTAAAAGTTCTACGGTGTCACGGCAGTAGAGGCGGCGCAACTATAACGACACGTGAATAATCCCGCCCACTCTAAAGCGGTACTAAACTGCAGTCGAAACGCAAACCGAGCCGAACTGAGCCGAACCAAGGTGAGCTGTACTGAACCGTGCTGTGCCGTACTATGCAGTGGAAAAGCGCCTTAATACAGTTCCAGAACTAGTGATATAAACAACAGTTTAATAACAATCTCTGTTACTGCATTTCAAAAAAACTCAAAAATAGGGATGCAAATTAAAAATGTTTAAATGTTAAGACTACTTTAAGGTTAAAAGCCATTTAGTACATTTAAAAAAACAACACCTAAACCCTATCCCCTTCTACCCCTTTCCCCCAATCATAATACAGTACACTTTATAGAGAAAGCAAGATTTCAGCATATGCTCCTTGACCATCTGCAGGTGAACTGTATAAATCAAATTTGCTCAACCTTAATCATTCAAGTGTTATATAAAAGTGACCACTGACCATCCCTGGTAAAATGGCTTCCTTGGCCAGTCCTCCTCATTTTGAGCACTCTAATGACATGCACAATTAGAACTCATAAATACAGTAAGTGTTCCCAAACTGACACCTGCACCTTTTATAACACAGCCATGGAGGCAACACTGTGGTTATAGTGAAGCAGTGAGTAAGCAAAGTAGAGCGAAACTGTACTTTAATGGGACATAGATACAAGAATGTATAGTATTGGCACACTAAGAAAAGAAGTGTCAACACTTATCTTGGATACACAAAACAAAATGGTTAGTATAATAAGGAATGTTTATCATCACATATTAGTTCTGGGAGGTATACCATTTCACACCGAAAACCATTTTTTATTTTTATTATGATATGGATTTTTCTTATACAGCAACACCGGTTTAAATAGCCTAAACAATGTTCGGAATGTGGTGCAACGGGAAACTGTTTGAGGGGGGACCTTTTTCACTGCTACAACACTAAACACACATGCAACGGAGTACATGTGTTAATGGAGGTAATGAGCGGTGAAAATGGACAGAGAACATTCTGAAACTGAAGCTGTAGCTGACGATAAAGTTGAACATGATGACACAGAAGAACTTTTGCCGAAAAGAGGAGCCGTATCTGTTATCTGGAGATACTTTGGTTTTAAAAGGTCAGATGTGGACCAAACAAGTATTTACTGCAAATGCTGTCAAGCTAAAGATGTCGCTGGAGGCAGCAACACAAGCAATTTTCTGCACCACCTTAGCCACAAACATGCTTTGGAGTACCATGAATGCATGGAACTAAGATTGGCCCCCGCCACGTTCTCAGGTAAAACTGAAAAAGCTAGAGGACACTTGAGTCAGATGTCACTTGTAGATGTGTTTGCTAGAGGTACTGCCTACGACAAAAAAAAGCAATCGGTGGATCGAGATAACCAACGCCATTACAATCCATATAGCTAATGTGTCAGTGGACAGAGATTGTTAACATTAACAGAAACTGTAGTTGGTTTACAGAAAATATTTACTATTTATTCCTTTTCTAAGACATGTTCAGTGCAATACAACTTTTGAGAAGCACCTCTGGATATTTTACTAAGTCTAAGCGCCTCTTTGGATGGTTGAAAATATGTTGTCAAAATTATAGTTTAAGTTGTTTGCAAAATTTGTTCAATAAAAAGGTTCAATATTTTGACTGCAACTGTCATGCAATGCGATTCCTTTTCTTCATTACTGCCACCCCCTTGAAATCACTTTATGGGGCCGTGCAAACCTGTATTAATACTTGTGTGCACATTAAAATGTTTTTTTGTACAATGTACAGTTCTCATGACAGTGGAATAGGTTATTCTTAGCCAGTCTACTGCAGTAATTGCAGTGGAAAATGTGGTTAACAACCACTCTTGCATGGAAAAAAATACCGTTGAATACCGTGAAAACGGTATAATTTTGAAAAATACCGTGATATAGAATTTGTCATACCGCCCAGCGCTATCATATATAATTATATATAACAGCTGTCAATGTCACTAAGCACTTTAATTTTCTGCTTAAATATTTTTTGAGTAGTATGTTGTTCAATATTATGTTTGTTGAAAATTATGTTTGTTTTTAAAACATTGCATTTGAAATCGAAAAGGTTTTTTTCTGACTGGACTACGGCTCTCCAACTATAAGCATCCAGAAGCCAAGGAGTACTTTTTATGTTGTTTTAGTATTTCAGTTATTTTTTTAATAATCTGAATCCATACTTTCTTATTATAGTGACTTTATGTGTCTGCAGTCACTGTGATCTTAAATGTATTTTAATGGTGTGCAGGAATCCTTCCAAGCCTCTTCATTTTACAGTGCATAGAAGTCCTCAGCATAGGAATGATCAATAGTCCTTCCTTATAAGGGTCTGTTACATTTTGCCACTTGCTGTATGGGAGGTGAGTACATATGCAAGTTAACCAATAACTGACTAACATACACTGTGTTGGGTAAAAAATTCATATATAGTTGTATAAAATTCAGTCAACCCACCATTCAAATTTTTCTATTAATATACTCCCTTTTTCACATGTTAACCTGAAATGTATTTCATAAAAAAAAAAAAAACCAAAATCAGGCAAAATCAGCTGCTTTATAACATATATATTTGCTGTAGCACAGAGTGAATGTGTGTGTGTGTGTGTGTGTGTGTGAGAGGGCGCAAGCAACAGGAAAAGGAGAAAGGAATCCCATAGCATGCTGTATATGAAACCCATATTCCACCTAAGTAAACTGCTTAGCCTTTCTTTCATGCTAGCAAACATCCAATAGACAGTGAGGTCTACTTGACCTTCCAGTGCTCAGCAGAATATTCCCAAAATTAAAATTAAAATTGAAATGTGCTAGTTTTGAGTTGCAGTAATTTGATGCTAAATTCACATTTTCATTTAAATGCTGCTGATTTGCTATAAAAACCATTTACCAAATCTCTTGGACTATAGCTTTTCTACTGTAAAATATTTTTTTTTATCATGCTGGTAAACTCATAGACTTATATTGTGGGATCAGTGAAATAGGCAATAAATTATACTGAAAAACCTTTTAGATAATTTAAATATTGAAAAGGTATATAAAGTCTTGTAAGAGAAATAACATTACATTTAACCAAATATTTTTCAAATAACAGTGCAATTTTCTTGACCCCCAATTAGAGTTAATGGAAAAATGTTAATGTGTTGACTGTTTTGCTTTTCACATTAAATAAAAACTTCTATATGATATATCAAAGCAAAAATTATTCAAGTCACATCCTATGACTGGTTTAGTGAAAAAACATAATAGGGACAGACAAAAATAAGACACACAGGACCAACTACCCTAACTAAAAGAATACTTAGTTTTAAATACTGTACAACTTAAAATTGCTCTTTATACTGTTATTCCTTAAAGCAAGAAGCAAAAAAAAACCCACTTTAATTAGAGGCAAGAGTGTTTGCTTGGAACTATGACATTGAAGGAATTACTGAATCATGACTAAAGGCAAGCCATGGACATAACATACGGTAGTGCCTGTGGCTGTACACTTTTCAGGCGAGGTAGAACAACAAACACGATAAGTAATTTTGCTACTGCACAAGAAATAACCTAAACATTTGGTAGATTTACTTGTATGACTGCTTTTTAGATCTAACAGTTACCTGAATGATTTTTCATTTATCTTAACAGTTTTTAACTCCTATCATTGGGCACCCCCATGATTGTAGGTTTAAATTCTGAGAACAGTGAATGCTAAAGAGGACCACACTAATTTGGCTGCTTATTTTTATGAAGCACATCTTAATTAGTAGGCAAGTGAAAATGGCAGTGAAGTAACTGTTCTACCTTTAGTACCCAATATTATTTGCACCCGTCTCTGCACTGTTTATTGTTAACCATCAACATTTAAATACAGTTAAGGGAGCAAACAGGACGGGAACGGAAACAAAACAGGAAAGCAACAAAACAAAATATAAGCATTTAAAGATTTGACAAAGGATATAAATATGCATGACTTTTTTTTAGAAATATTTGTAGGCCCAATAGATAAATAATATCACTTAAAAGTGAGAATGATGCACTTAGTGTGAAATTGGCTGGAATAAATCCTGCAGGTATGGGGTTACCTGAGGACTACAGTTCAAAACCAATTGTTTTTACACAGTATTCTAGTTGTCCGATTTACACGGTGAGCAAACATATTTCTTCTTATTATATATCATTAAACACTAAAATTTGAACCACAGCACTTCATTACAATTTATAAGTTATCTTCCGTCCAACTGTTAAAAACCCCACTAACTTATCCAAATAGCCATGCAAGGCATTTTAATGGTTCAAAGGAAGAGTAAATATCTAAATGTTGCCTAGCATACCACTGCCCTTTCATTTTAGGAGATTTCAAAACTCTAAATCATTTAGCATAGCCTCACGTGCAAGAATTGAATGGGCCACAATATAGTTGCTTGTGTTGTATTCTCCAAAGTAAAAAAGAAAATGCCAACAGTTCATACCTTTCATTTTTGGAATCCAGCTTTCATTATTTTGAAGAATCATGAACTTGGTATTGGAAGGCAAGCACATGAAATATGTCTCATCTTCAACGATTGTGCCATCATCCTCCAACACAATAGTGACAATTTCTTCACTTTTGATGTCCAGAGCCTCGCACCCTGACAAAATTAGAAAAGGAGAGTAATATGATTTATATTATATTTTATTTTTCAGGACGATAAAACAAGGTTTGATAATGATAATTAAGAAGTTATTTTTAATAACTACAGTACACAAAAAGCTACTTCATTTACTTCTACTAAGTAAATTTGAGAACTGTAATACAATAACCGTAATACAATAATATATCTTCTGCAAATATACAATTACTACTCAACATTTAATATAAAACAGTACAGCAAAAATCGCAAGTAGAATTTGATAATTTAACTATATTAAGTCCGGTATTTTGAATTGGTAGTTAAGTTTGTAGCTGGGTTTAAAACACATAAGATTGAATATGGATTTGCTCCACTTCAACTTACAGAACAACACAATGACTCTACTGTACACCATATGGTATGCTGCTCTAATGGAGGTCTACTTTGCATTTCCAGGATACATAAACCTAATAAAGTTGGCTGAGCTATTTACTTTCCAATTAAGTTTAGAACTAAGTTTAAAATTCAAAATTTAGATGATGAATTGTGATGTGATTTAGATGTAAGGAACTGTGGTTTTGATGCACACTTCAAATAAGTAATGATATCACAGCAATGATTCAAAAACCAACGACCAAATTTTCTGGAGATGCTCATGACATTAGAAGGTACTAGCTCTAGAAAAAAAGAAAAAAAAAAACTTAATAATTTTAAAATATAGGTTTCTTCACTATTCAATTTTCAATTCACTCATAACATGGTAATTTTTTAATTCTGGGGATTGCATAGTATTTAAGCAAAATATAGAGCTGGAAAAGAACTTAGATTAGATTATTTATTTATTTATAAAAGGCCATTTAAAACAACAAAGTGCTGTACAAAAGAGCATTTAAATAAGCACAATACAAACAAGCATGCAAAAGCAGATTAAAAAAACAACCAATTGTAACATCCACCACAATCCCATCATGCACAATGAAAAACAAGAAGGTCTTAAGCCGACTTTTAAAACCTCGATCAAGGACGAAGACCTGATGTGCAGAGGCAAGTCATTCCAAAGCCTAAGAGCAATGTCCCCCCTTGAATTCAGCCAAGATCTTGGCACTACAAGGAGCAGCCGTCCAGATGACCTCAGTGCTCATGGTGGCACATAGGGGTGAAGGAGATCACAGATATACTTTGGAGCGAGACCATGCGAGGCTTTAAAAACAAACAACAAGATTTTAAAACCAACGTGACACCTCACCAGTAGCCAGAGGAGAGAGGTTTAAAAATGGGGGAGATGTGATCCCTTTTTCTCAACCCAATCAAAAATCTAGCTGCCGTGTTCTGAACCAGCTGAAGATGTGAGAGAGCAGATTTTGGCAGACCCACATAATAGGAATCACAATAATCTAGTCGAGATGTAATAAAGGCATGAATGACTGTTTCCAAGTCCTTCTGTGATAGAAAGGATTTTAGTTTAGAAATTTGCCTCAGTTGGTAAAAACTGGACTTTACTACCATGGAGATCTGTTTTCAATTCTTAGTGGTGACTCAAAGATGATACCTAGGTTTCTGACATCATTATGAATCATTGCTGCCAGAGGTCCTAAGCGCATGTCGATTTCAACTGCAGATGTGGTAGGACCAAAAATAATAACTTCCGTTTTATTTTCGTTTAATTGCTAGAAATTTTGTGCCATCCAATATTTTATATCCTCAAAGCATTTCAGCAGCTTTTTTTACAGATGAAGTGATGTCAAAACTAACTTTGAGGTATAGCTACGTATCATCAGCATAACAATGTTTGTAAAAGATGGCCCTCAAGGGGAGCAGATAAGGGGAAAACAGAAGGGGAGCCAGGATAGAACCTTGAGGGGCGCCTTGTGTGAGAGGAGCTGGCTGAGAGAAATTCCCATCTATGTTAACAGACATAGATCTGCCTTTCAGGTAGGACACAAACCATTTCAGTGCACGGCCTTGAATGCCTACTTCACCCTCAAGCCATTTTAACAGAACTCCATGGTCCACTGTGTCAAATCCAGCAAGAGATCCAGCAAGACCAAGATTGCAGAAGAGACAGAGTCCAAAGTTAATACAAAATCAGTTGTTACCTTCAGCAGAGCCGATTCAGTACTATGAAGTTTTTTAAAACCTGACTGAAACACATCACATACATTGTTATAAAATGATATCCAAACCATTTCTGTGCAACTTACTGTATATTTAGGGAGATATAACCAGTCAAAGTCATAACAAACCCCCTCCCCAATAAGTTCAAACTTTGCAAGCTTAAATCTCAATTAATATTGATCCAAGACACATGCAATTTCAGTCCCATGGGTTACTCATATGAACAAATCAACATGCCAGGTTTC
This sequence comes from Polypterus senegalus, assembly GCF_016835505.1. Taxonomy (NCBI): domain Eukaryota; kingdom Metazoa; phylum Chordata; class Cladistia; order Polypteriformes; family Polypteridae; genus Polypterus; species Polypterus senegalus. Next base: position 46,988,783 of record NC_053159.1, read on the forward strand.
ATTAAAATCTGTGATGAGGAGATCCAAAAGTGTGATGATTTGACACAGGATTACCCTAGAATGTCACAGGGACCCAGAAAACTGACATCATTTTTAATGTCACTAATTCCACTTACAGTGCCACAGAAAATTGGCATAAATGGAGGCAATGTAGGAAGCAGCACAAAGTTGAAAGCCGGACCATCACAGGGCAGGATTTTTTCTTTTTTTATTTAAATAATGTGCTACTAAACATTAGGTTTAATTTATTCAGCAGTTATTCTGCAGCATTAGCGTTGTTCTAAACAGTCGCCAGCTCCAGTCAGAAACTGCCATTTTTCAAAGATTCCGAAATACAATTTTGCATCAGTCCAGTCACTGATACAGACTTGCTTAGAAATGGAGATTATACACATGGCTTGAATGTGTAGTACGAGGAACATCACCAGCTAAACAAAGTTTATCACAAAAAACAAACTAGAAATGTTATTGGAGTTGATTGTCAGATGTCTGCATTTAAACATTATTCTAAATTATTCCAAATTTTCATATTATTTTCATTAAAAATGCAGCTTCCATACTTTGTAAAGTTATTGGTTAATTATTACAATTTTTACTTTTGTGCTCTCAATTGACATTTTCAGTTTAAAAACAAAACAAAATGACCATGTTTTCTACAATTATTTGTCTCTAATTCTATAGATTACACTCAATTTGTCCCCAAAGGGAAATTAAAATTTCCAGAAGCTCAAAATAAAAACTACACATATGATAAAAACAACAACCACCCCAAACAAACATAAGAACCTCTGGCTTGGATAATAGAGTTGTTGCTGTCAATAACAGGGTTGTGGAGTCGGAGACAATTTTGGCTACCTGGAGTTGGAGTCGGCAAAAATGTACCAAATCTGATGACTCCTAATAAATTTAAATTGTAATGAAAAAAAATACAGCAAGTTCAAATGTCCCATTTCACAAACAACAGTCATAATTAAGTACTTAGCTGATGTAAGAATAAAGCCCAGTGTATAGTTGTGTTACTACTCGTGTGAAGTTCAGCTGAGCTATTATACAACCTGGCATTCACATATTGCAATCTGGATTATGGTACATTACAAAAAGTGTTTTCATTTTATTTCAGATATAATGTGTTTAACAAGTTCATTTGAGTGTAAACAAGTGTAATGGTGTAGGTGGAGGTGTTAGCTATGGCCTGATGTGTCTTATCTTTTGTTTAAACTGGCCAATATGGTAGAGAGTCAGCTTACTAGCCAGTAGTTCTGTGGTTAAAGGACGTGTATGTTGCCTTCCTTTAATCAACATGGAAAATACACTAGCATATTAAATACAGAGGAGTCGGGGAGTTGGAGTCAGAAGTACCAGAAACTAAGGAGTCGGAGTCGAATCTATCTACCGACTCCACAGCCCTGGTTGTAGGCAAGAGTAAGATGAGGTCAGACCTGTTAAAATTGTACCACAGGTTTATCCTAAAAGGCATTAAAAGTTGAAGAGAGTAGGTCCAACTGGCAGTCTTCGAATGTAACATGCTGATTGACATTTGGTTCCTTCCTTGAACTGAATGACATTCCAATTTAATTCATCATTAACATATTCTTAGTGTGAATCATTTCTATTGCTGACTCAGCCAGAATGATGTAACTTATTTTCCTGGGCAGTAACGAGGACAAATTCAATCTACATTTCAATGTGTGGATCACACATTTTGTTTAGAATGTTAACTATTAAATTAAAAAAAGAAAATATAGGATAAGAAACTGTAACTGGACTATGATCTTTCTTTCTACTTTTTTAAAAAAAATCAAAAGATACCATATTTTAAATTAATGTAACATTCTCAAACCTGGTCAATTACAGTTTAAAGTCACTGGGAAAAAGGCAGAAGACAAGTGTCCAAGTTTATCACTTGGTCCATTCATAGACAATAGCACACCGATACTTACTCTGGTGCTAATTTGTAATTGACATTTTAATCTACCCTGCAAATCTTTGGAGATGTGAGAAGAACATCAAAATACCTGTTGGAAAACCTACACAGACATTGGGAGAACATGGAAAAACATCAGGGGACAGGGTTTTAAATCAGGACACTGATCCATTAGATCGATTAGATCCAACAGATAAATAAATAATAGGTAAGTCAATAGATATTAATAATTTGAAATAGATAGTAACGAATAATTAAATAATAACAATGAATAATAAAAAGCAACAGTAGTAACAAGTGTACTGCATATACATAAGCTACTAGGAGCAGTTCAGAGGCCAGGCAGCCAAGGGGTAGAAGCTGTTGCAGAACCTGAGAGAACTACTTTGGATGCTACAGAACGTTCTGCCAGCTGGAAGGCGGACAAAGGGACTGAGGGAGAGGTCCTTCACAATGCTATAGGCTTTGCAGATATAACGCTTTATAAGGACGTCTTTAATGAAGGGCAGAGAAGTCTCAGTGATCATTCCTGATCATTCATATACGTTGTGGGACCTTACGGTCTGAAATATTGCCCTTCCCAAACTAGATAGTGATGCAGGTGGTCAGAACTCACTCAACAGTGCCCCTGTAGGATATGGCGAGAAGAGGGCAACGTAAGCTTGACTTCTTGAGTTGCCAAAGGAAGTGGGGACACTACTGTGTCTTCTTGGCTACAAAAGTGATGTTAATTGACAAACAAAGGACAGCTGCCAGGTGCACACCAAGAAACCTGGTGCTCTTGACCAACTCCATTGCAGAGTCCATGATGTCCAGTAGGGTATGAACAAAATTGGCCCTCCTGAAACCAGAAAAACATCTCTTTCATCCTGTGCACTAAGAGACAGTCTGATGCACTTACACCTGTCTGCCAGTCGTCTCACCCCCATTATCATATTCCCAACACCACCACAGAGCTGTATAACACAACTGTACAATATTGAGTCAGCAGAGTGAACAGAAGACGGCTGAGTGCTCAGCCTTGAGGGGCACCACTGCCCAGTGTGATGGAACCAGAGATGGTGCTTCTGACACTGACTGTCTGGGGTTTCTCTGTCAGTAAGTCTTGGATCCAGTGGCCTAGCAGACCCAACTTCTTTATGAATCTGTTTAGAATTTGTACTTATTTTTTATTTTATTACTGTAGCACTGTGGTTAGCTCTGCTGCTTCACAGCTTCAGAGTGCTACACAGTGCTGTGAATAAGTCGTGCCCCCTTTCTGATATCCTTTCTTTGGCATATTTTACAGAACGAATAACCTCAAACCTTTAGACACCATGATAAACTACAGAAAGGGACACGAGTGAACACACAATACAGTTTTAAATCACTGATTTATTTATTCAATGAACAAAGTTATCCAACACCCCCAAATTGTTCCAATACCTTGTTGCAGCAACTTTAGCCCCAATAATCACAACTAAAATGCCTGTTACAATTTGATACCAGTCTTTTAAGTTGCTGTTGAAGCATTTAGTAAACTCTTCTTAAGAGCACTGCTTTAAATCAGACACACTGGTAAGTTGGCAAGGACAAATTGATTGTTTGAGGTCTTGCCACTGCATTTCATTGGGTTCAAGTCAAAACTTTGATTAGGCCACTCTAAAACTTTAATTGTATTTCTTCAAAGCCTTTCAGTTGTAAACTTGAATAATTGGGGTAATCAAGACAGTGACCCATAACACAAAAGCTTCAGCTTCAGGTCATGGACAGATGACTAGACGGTCTCCTTAAGAACATTCAAGTGAAGTGCAGAATGCATGGTTTCTTTAATAATGGCAAGTCTTTCAGGTCACAAAGCAGCAAAGCGTCTCCTCAGTATTATTTTCTACACATGATGTTATTCTGTTGACTACTGTATTAGCTTTATGCCAGACGAAGTTGGACCTGTCATCTATAGAGCTTCTTGAGTTGTCTGTCGACAGAACATTATTCTAAAAGACTTGGAGGTGATCCGGCTATTGGACACTATTTTGTTTCAAAATGTTAGGAAATATTTATTAACCTACTGAATATTCTAAGATAGCTCTCATATACAAATATGATAAATCCAAATATGACAAATATCTTCCAAATTTAGAACATTCCAAGTCTGTTTTAATTTTAATTTAAATAGATCACGCTTAAATAGCAGGCAAAAATTTGATGCTTTTAACTTACAGATTTTCTTCAAGTTTTCTACAATGCAAACACATACTAAATACACAGCTAAAATCTTTCAAGCAATCAAGAACACCTCAGCTATTATGATTTCAGCTTTTTAAATCATTTAAAATAAAAATTTTAATAATCACTACCAAAAAAATTCTGTAGAAATTCCACAAATGCACTAAACAATTTATTTTGAATTAGAGTTTAAACCAGAAGAATTTGCCTTGTTTTCTGAGCAAATGACAGTACTGCCTTAACCATTTGTTTTGAACATTACTATGTGCCTTTTTAATTGTATTTTTTAAAACTGATTTACTATGTGAGCTATGGAAATGTCACCTGCATCACACACTGACCATATTTCACAGTCTAGTTTAAAAAACTATTCAAATACAACTGCATAATGTGATACCTAAAGAATACATATTCTTCCTCCAAAATGTAACTTTTTTTTCAAGCGTCAAGGAATTCTCTTCAAGAAAAACAATTCTGGGTCATGGGGGAGAAGAACCTTTCCCAGTAGCATCAGGACCCACATTTACACCAATTCAGACTCACCAATTAATCTAATTTCCATATTTTTGGGAGAAGGGTGCATGCAAACATGGGATTGTATGTGCAGACTCTACATAGACAAAGACAGGTACGTGATTTTGGCCCAGGATTAGAAATCAATAAAGTGGCTGTGCTAATCACTGCGTCACTCTGCTGCCTCTAAGAAAACTCAAACCTGAAAGCAAACGCTTGACATATGAAAGGGGCTTTTTTTTGTTTGTTTGTTTTTTTTTTTTACACAGAAAAATATTTCAGTTAGCATCTGCACTGAGGATGATCAAAATAATGTATCCGCAGCTAAAATCTAAAAGTAAAAATAGGCATCACGCATGTTTTTAATGACTAGTTTCACCCTTGAATTAGGTCTTTGTAATCAGTGTTCTGCTAGTTGGCCAGTGGTCATTTGCATACATACGACTGGCTCATAAATAGGACATTCTGTATAAAGTAAATATCGCTTTACTCATGTTTTAAAATTATCTCGCCGTCACTGCCCTTTGGCACGGTACCATTTTTTGACACCTTTCATTGCATTACACACTTCGACTGTAATAACATGCCGTCTTTAAAAGTTTCACTATTTTCACCTATCAAAATGGAACAGAATTAACATCGTAAGTAAAACAACGTAAAGGTCGCAATTGCCATCGTAATGGGCATTCACTCACCTCTGATCTTTAGTCCGTCCAAAGAGGAGGCTACCACGCCGTAAGACTTCCGCCGTGAGAAATTACACACCTTACATGCCTTTTCGGTAGACATTGTGTGGCTGTAGCGTTAAGTAAAAATGGCACAAAAATAGAGAGAAACAAAAACACACCCAGTTAATTTTTTCCAGTCTGAACGCTTTAGGGAATTTGATTCTATCGGAGAATTGTGAATCTGCTTGTTTAGTTTTCGACAAGGAAGAGGCGGGACTGAGTAGAGCATTGTGGGATTTGAAGTATCTTACAAACAAGGGGACCTTACGACCAAACCTTCATCAAAAAACTGTTCACAGGTACGTCAAACCTGACACAGGAAAATGGCAAAATTATTGCTTATATTTAAGGAAAATCAAATTAAACCTGTCAGACTGCAATACTACAGCAGATAACCGTTATAAGTGATAACTTCGCAGCTTCGCAACTTTTTTCTCCCTTTATATCCCTTCAAAATAGCAGCGAATTTATATTTACTAGTTAGAAAGATTTTTTTTTTATTGTTCAGAGGAGAGAAAGAATCTTGCTGTTTAAATGTTTTTCACAGAAACATGCAAAGTTGGGATGATCCACCTATTCTCTTGACCAGGTGAAATGTAAGCAAACAATGGCATAGTTACGTACGGCTTTAGCCTCTGATCTTTGCGAGCCCTCCCCCTGCCTGCGTAATGGACTTATTCTGTGTTCTATTTGAAGTGGGGAGTCGGAATTTCCAAGTCCCTTGTCAGAATTTTCACCTACAACGCCCCCTTAAGTCAGATTTACAATTTAGAAACACATGGCCGGTCTGTCAACTCCGAGTTTGTCCGACTTCAGACATCAATCTAAAATGCCAACTTACACCACAAACTTTAGTGAAAGCTGTAGTATTATACTGTTTATTGGCACTTCTATTTGTGTCTCATACGCACAGTTCTATCCAACCTCTACAGATATATGTGGAAATATTGCTGTGGTGTTTGGATATGCAAAATACACCATAATGCATTGTTACCAGTTGTTTTTTATTCCGTTGATGCAAGCACAACAAAGGTTTGCTGGATATGTCCTTATTGGTTTTCCAAATGTTTTACTGGAACGAGATCAACTCAGGTGTGACGTCTTTCCCAGCTCCAACCCCCAACTTCCGAGGTAAACTAAACGAAGCATTAGGTTTCCAGTACCTGATTTTCGAGAGCCCGGCCCTTTTTTGCTCCTGTTCTGCATTCCGAATTTTCTTCAATACCACAAAAAACTCCTCAGGGAACCACCCCCAGCTTTTTCATCCAACGCATATCATACGGTGTATGGTATTAGCTGGAGAGGGTGCTAAGCTCCAAATTAATGCTGAAGCTAGTACACAAACAGTAAAAGCATACACACCCTTCCTATACTGAAAAGAAAGTGCATGTGCCACAATTTTGTTGGAAATACAAACCACAAAACTACAGGGAACAAGTTGACGAGCTTCTGTCTTTCTGCCTAGAACTTGGATGCAACATGTCTTTAAATGTCCATTTCATAAACTCTTATTTGGAATTTTTTTCCCCAAGGACATGGAAGCAGTTTCTGATGAACATGGGTTGACATTCCACCAGGATATCACTCAAATGGAGAACAGTTATAGTGGAAAATGGAGCAAGTCAATTTATCAAACATCTGCATTGTCATTCCACCATGAAACACCTTTATAAGATTATAAGAGGAAATTTGTAAACAATAAATACAGTATATTCAAAGCAATCAAATGTGTAATGTATACATATTTTTAATTTTTTATTGATTATATTTTTTTCAAGTCTAAATAATTAATTTAAAATATAAATTATTTTTCTTTGCTAAAACAAAAACCGAGTGTGACAGAGCAGTTCTTTACCAAATTTGGTTTCTGCACTCTCACATCTATAAAGAGCACCTAAAATGTTTGACAGGAACCAAAAAAAAATCTGTAGACCAGTGTAATCAGTTCCAGAAAAATCATACATTTTTTCCTAATGTAATTTTACTTTCATTACACTGTTAATAAATATATGTCTTCTTTTTTTTATTACTATTTTTTTAATACGCTGTAATGACTGGCAATCAGTGGAATGGATTCAGCCTTTAGACAATGCTAGCATAACTGGACCCTTAAAAGAACACTGGGTAATTTCCATGGCCATCACTATCCTCATCCTCTGCTCCTTTATTTCAGTCCCATGCTCTTTCAGCTGTTTTTTTCACTGTCTTCAGACTCATGTCACAGACTCTGTCTCACACCGCTAACCTGCGGTCAGACACCACACCGTTTGGCACATTTTCTGCAACTCTGTAAGCCAAACCCAGCCAGATCCTTCCCAAGACTCTCCAGCTGCCACTCATCCAGGCCAATGGATTTTACGAGCAGATAAGTGCCTCCTAAATGCTTTTTAAATAGGTACTCTATATCCGCTCTCTCCTCTCCATACTCTGCACTCTGTCTACTTTTATGGCCAGCTTTTCCTGATGGTCCCACCCCTTCTGATAGTCCTCAGACACCTGGTCAACTTGTCACTCTCATGTCCTCTCCATGGGCATTATGCTACTGCCCTTTTGAGATCTTTTCCTCAAAGGTAACATAAAGTTCTTTATACAGGATATTCAAGGTGAGTATGTTTGTGTTTGTGGAATTGATTTCTCAATTTGCCATCCTGGTTGGCTCAGTCTGAAAAAATAACTGCCAAATTCAATGCAGATCCTGCTCTCCATCTCGACTTGTTAATTAGCTCTTAACTCACTATGGATCCCAGTGTAATGACCTGGAGAAGTGAGGAGAAGGAGGAATTGATTTAGCAATTAGAAAATGGTGGTGGCAAGTGGCCCTCAAAAGGACTGTTGGTTCTTCAGCAGCTGCTGCCACTGTCTCAATCTTCCTGATCTCTTCCCATGCAACATCAAATGTTCTCGTCTACTACATTCATTGCCTGCACACTCATGCCACCAAATCTGCCCTAAATGGCTCAATTGTGGTCAGAGAAAATCTCATTTGCCTTATTCCTGAGGCTCACTGTTGGCAATGCACTTAGGCCAATGGGATTTTTGACCACTGGAAGATGCTGCATGGGCTCCCATACTACTCTTAACATTTTTAAACAATGTGAGGTTAACATTTAAAGTTCTGCAATGTCTTCATTTCACCTTTGTGAAAGGCTGGCAATTGGCCCACAATTAGAAAAATTGTCTTGATCAAGACCTTGCTTTTTAAGATGGCAGTTGGTTGGAATAATACCAGATAATAAAATATCAATGTCTGCTGTATGAATACATAACACAGGCATACAAACCTTGACCAAGGTGGAAAGATGAACTTTTTGCACAAGCTCACAGATGAAGACAGTGTCTGGAGAAAATGCACTAAATTTGTGTTCAGGGCTAGTCTCAGCCCCAAATCTCACAACATATTGGAGCTGTAGTTATGGTATTGGATCGTCTCTGCTGTTGAAGGATAGACTGGGCTTTCTTTGGAAAATTATTGTTGATTTTTTTTTTCACAGATATCAGAAGAAGTTGATATTGATGAGAAATTTGACAGTTTCAAAAGTTTTTGTATGATGGAAAATAAAACTCTTGGATTTCCCTCCCTAGAGAAATAAATTGTTTTAGCTGAGATTGCTTCTCTGTATGAGTCCATATGTTCTTTATAAATGTCTGTATTTCTTTTTATAGAAACATTCTAATTGTCTGCCATACAGGTTCATAGTATGCAGAGGTAAATGAAAGTGCTGAATATATAAAAGAAATAACACGATTTTAAAAGCACAAGGTTCTGAAGTTCATCCATCCATTATCCAACCCGCTATATCCTAACTACAGGGTCACAGGGGTCTGCTGGAGCCAATCCCAGCCAAACACAGGGCACACGGCAGGAAACAAACCCTGGGCAGAGCGCCAGCCCACCGCAGGGCAAGGTCCTCAAGTTCACATTTTAATACACTATTATAACAGTGAACCAATTGTTAAAATTTAGAGAAACATAAAAGAGCAGAATATTGTACATGTAGTAATTCTATTAGAGAAACTCAGCCACAGGGATGCGAAAACCAGTATAAATTGTGTTGGTTTGGCCATGTGCAGAGGAGAGATGCTAAGTATATTGGAAAAAGGATACTAAGGACAGAGCTGCCAGGCAAGAGAAAATGAGGAAGGCCTAAGAGAAGGTTTATGGATGTGGTGAGAGAGGACTTGCAGGTGATGGGTGTAACAGATAGAGATGCAGAGGACAGGAAGATATGGAAGAAGATTATCTGCTGTGGCAACTCCTAACAGGAGAAGCCGAAAGAAGAAGAATTAATTCTATAAGAGAGAAAACTATCAAGATGCTTTGATGTGTACAACTAATAATCTTAGCAGGGGACATATAGGCAAACTGATTAACATATTAAGTACGTCTACCATATGGTCTGATATCATGAATTCCAAACATAATAATTTAAAATGCAAAGTACAAACCAAATCAAGACTATGATCTTTTATGTCATTAGGAAACTTAATGTCTTAAAATAAAAAAAAAAAACATTCTAATTTGCTGTTCTAGTGTCAGCATGACTACTGAAATGACTAAGTACAAGCAGAGCAGGTCACAATGAGCTAACAGTCATTCAGCAAATTTCAGAAAGAATCTCGGAGAACGATCTAGAAGTGAGGCGATAGGCAAGTAAAGGCACACACTGCCAGTCAGATATCTTAGAGTAAATACTGAAAAAATGCTGCACTTAAACGGTTGACCAATTTAAAATTTGAACACTAAACTAGTATTAGTCCACCACCTCGATCATCTGAACATTGTTTGTCTATGCATGACCATTCTAATGGGTAGCTTCATTCAAAATCACTTGATCGCATACTCTGCATCACACGTTTTTTCTCAGCAGTTAAACTCAGAGTTGGAGATGACCTCCTGAGAGTACCACCGGTACTTACTAGTCCGCAGTTTATTAAGCTTCTGCAGCCAGCTCGGGAAGTTCGTTGCTGATTGATTGACCCAGTATATTCTTTCATAAGAATTCAAAGACACCTTTCAAATAAAAATAGACAAATACAGTACACACTCGTTATGTAACCTCACAGTACTGTACCCCTAGCGCTGAATGAGCAGCTAATCTTTTAATCTCACCTTTCATCTTCTCAAATGGACAGTTTAGGCACCTACCACCAGCTCTGTATCTTGTTTTGTTCTCCTTTCAAAGATTTTGCTGATGAAGGTCCAGCATGCCCTGATTTGTGTTTTCTTTTTTTGGGTTGGGGGAATTAACTTTCACAACGCTTTTCCTGAATGCTTAAACGCCTTGTCAATTCCCTCTTCGGTCTAAATTCAGTTCTCCGTACATTCACGAGTGATCGGCAGTGTTTAGGACCCAGCAGCTTCACTTCTGACCTCCTCAAAAATCACATGACAATTTCTGCAACAAAGTCACACTCGCAAAATATTGAATTAGAGTAAGTGCGAAGACGAATCGTTGAAATTATTATTCCATATGGAATGTCTGAAGTTCGAAAACAAACTCGCTGCTCCTTTCTATGCGTTTTGCTTTATTTTTATCGTTTGGCAACTTCAGGTAAGTGTACTTTTTTCCGGGAACAAGCAAAAGCAGCTATTTTAACTGTATCACGTATCACAGAGTATATAGCTTTTACCACTTAAGAGGAGGAAGATGCTGCAAAGAATATCTTTGAAAACGCCGTGATTTATTCAAGTTTTTAAAACTATTCTTGATGTTAACAAGTGCAAGGGTTCCACTGTTAATAAAAACAGGAATTGGCAATAAACAGCAACAAACTCCATAGCAATACACACTTGAGAACTTCACACATACAGGACTAAGTTAAGTTTAGCAAAATTAGCATGTGAGAGAAAATCTAGAATGATTAAATGTATGGCATGTCAGTAATGCATCTAGTTGGGCTGGGAAATTGAACTTAAGCGCAAAATGCATATCTCTGGGCTCAAAGCTGACTCTGATATTGTATGTACTGTAATATTTTCTCAGTGTGCAAATTCTAATACACTTCCAGTACTTGAAATCCGCCCACTCGGGTCAGTGTTCTGCAGAGACACCCTTCTCAATTCATAGGGGAGAGTACTTTCCTGACACTGGCTTCGAGGTGGAAGTGTTTCAGAAGCAGTTTTTAAAGGAGAAAAGCAGTCAAAAGACGCGCACAACTAGCCACCCCAGCTTATAGAAAAACTGAACTAATTATGACGTTTGTGTCAAAAGTACAGAAGAAGCATACGGAATACAATCGGATTAAGCTAAACTAAATTTTTCTTTCATGGGAATTGTTAAGATTTTGTTGTCTGCTTTTGATTCCGAATTCCGTTTGCGACTCTACAGGAGACAGTATGTTTACTCCATCAATCTGACATTTTAAGTCCTTTTGGGCTAAGCGACTTCACTGACATAAAAAAATGGTGCATCCCAGTTTACCGTTATGAATTTACGGAAGCGTTTTAGAGCCACAAAGAAGAACAAAATAGAGCCACAGTGAAGAAAAAAAAGTCTTATTTCTTAATTAAAGCCGAAATGTCCACTTTAATATCGCAGGTTATTTCGTCATTAAACTACAACGTCGTAAACATAATCTTAAAATGGACGTTTAATTTACTAGTTTCTCAAACCCCATCGTAACTAAAGTAGCTTGTTAAACCCTTCGTATTCTAAGTGTCCCCCGACCCAGTTGTTAACCGTACGTGCTTCTTAAACGAACTTCCTTTTGCACTGAGAGGATTTCAGGTCTATGAACATTCAGAATACTAATATTTATACTTGGTATTATTCTCATGATGAAATGCATTAAAGTATGTACATTACATTTTATAGATAAAAGTTTATGCTGTTATTAATTAAACGTGGGGGAACGGTGGGGCAGCGGTGGCAGTAAGTAGGTCATGTCCTGGGTATTCCCAGCCTGGAGTTTAAAAGTTTTCATGGTGGATTTCCTCGACCTGCTTCGATTTTCTTCCAAAGGTATGCAGGTTTCGGAATTTTGGTGATGCTAAATGAACGATGGTGTATGTGTTTGCTCGTGTTCGCCTTGGCTATGAGCTGGTGCCATGTTCAGGATTGCCTCACGCACCAGGAAAGCATATTTGATTCCTCTCATATATTAAACTGACCTCGGGCCATAATGTTATCAAATGTATATTATGTATCATTTTTTCCTATAGTTGCATTTTTTTCTTGAGAATCGAATTTTTGAATAATAGTGATAGTAGTTAAAATCTCTATAATTAATTGTTGTAGATAGGTGTAAATTAAGTAAATCACATGATACAAGCTGTCCACCATAACTAAATAATGTCAGAATTAATCTAGTAAAAATGTCATTCAAATAACTAAACATTAACTAACATTAATTTTCATTATTCATCATTTTACCATTATAAACACATATGCATTAAAAGATCTTGACATGTTAGCTTGGTATATTAACTAAGTTTCAAACTGCCATTTAGGAAAAGTAGCATATTAACATTTACAGGGTTAATCTGATTTTCACCCTAGGCTGTGTATCTCTCTCATCTTTGAAAATATTTTTTATTCAGGATCAGAGGTTCTCTGTTTATTCTGATCAGCCTCCCTATACAACACAAATTTTAAAGGATAAGTTTAGCTTTTGAGTTGAAGTTATTTCTTCAAAATAATTTCTACTTTTTTCTACATTGTTATAATGTTCTGATTATGGTATATATTAATTTGCATCATGAAATTGCATTTGTATGAATTTAAAAAATACCTAGTCTGTTCTTGCTTTTTAAAATTGAGCTCAAGGAATACCAGTCCATATATGAAAAAGTAAAAAATCTTAAAGCTCACCAAATACTGTATGTCCACTTTGAATCAGGAGAGGTTTCAGTTTAAGAAAACAACTTCTGGTTTCCAAGCCATACTTGTAAACTGGAAGTAGTAAATGTTATCACAGATTCTTTGTACTATTTTCCTTAGGTAAGGATGCATTTCCTGTCCTTCCTGCTACAGCTAAGGTGCAATTTCTGATGTCAGCTTTAAATAAAAAAAATCTGACATTTCATTGTTGTATTTTCATACAAAGTCTACTCATATCTGTAGTTGTGCCCCTTTTCAACATTCTGTACTTCACATGCAGCTTTCCCTGTCTTGTTTCTGCCACCTTCTATTTTCACATGGGAACTGATGCAGACTGTTCTAATTACTCCAAGTGTGTGAAAAACATTGTAATGCTATTAACACTAGAATTACCAAAGCCTACGAAAAAACCTGTAAATCAATCCCACCTTAAATCCCTTCGCACCTCTCTGTGAGCACCTTTTGTCTTGTAAATGTGTCGATAAGCAGCAAGCAGCCTGCTATCATATCCCCCCATCACCGCACAGTTTTCTCAGCTCAAGTTTACCTGTGTGTGAGTTGCCTGGAGTTGTATAGAGTAAATACTATATCATTATTTGGAACACATGCATTTCATGTGTGTTCCGTGTCCACAACAATCTATGTAAACACATCGATAAAACAGAAATGTTTTTCATGTTTTAGTAATAATTGACAAAATGTAGACATGAAGTTTATAATGTGTGAAGCCTGAAGTCCAAATATCAAATAAACACTTTCACAAAAGGTACAAATAGAACAAGCATGCATCTATTCAAGAATATAACTGCAGAAAAAGAACCCGCGTTAGTGTGCAACATTGACACCCCTTTGATATGACTGCTTTGGTGGCGCAAAGGTAACAACTGTTGACTGGTAATCAAAACTTCACGAATTCGACCCCGGACGACTCTGTTTTGAGAAGTGAGCTGCTCTTATTCTACAATTTTAGAATAAAACATACATTTGATTTGAGTCTGTAACAGCCAGTGTAAATTTATGATACTTTATAAAGGTTAGCCTTGGTTTTTTTTTTTTATTCAGTTTTATTCTCTCAGTTGCGTTTACGCTCCCCCCGATCTGAAACTACTGTTTTCACATGAAGACGTCCTATAACAGAGGTGAACTCGGATGATGATGAGGGTACTACATCGGAGAAAGAATGCACATTGCACTTTTGTCATCACTGTACTTTGTATATGAACACATGGAGCTCTGCAGTCTACTTGTGACTTTACGCTGTATGTATAAGTAACTAAATCAAGGTAAATAGGTAAATAACATTCAATCTGGCTCTTATGTACAAAGCACTGTGACTGCAGCTTCCACCTGCAGCTATAGACTCTTCAGTACGCGAGCGACTCTCTCTGTATGTTAATGTACCCTATAGTGGACTTCCTACCTTGACCAGAACTGATTTTTCCATAAACCTTATTATGTTAAGATAGTTCTTAGCTCCCTGTGACCCTACTGTTGGATTGAGTAAGTGCAGTGAATGAACAGACGGGTGATGTCCTCTTCAGCACTGCAAGTCTCTTCCTAGGCAACATAGGGAAACCTAATATGAAAAATTCCTAAAACAACAAACAGTTTTTTTTCTTTCTGCTGAATTCATAACCTCAGTGTCCTTTCTTTTAGACAGTTTTTGTTTAAAGACTACAGAAAAAAATTAAAAAATAGACGCAACATAGCAAAAACAATAAGCACTAAGTATCATCTTGGTGTCTGACCAGTAAATACTGACAACACTGAGAAGAGACTGCAAATTTCATGTTCTCTTTACAAAATAAGACAGAACTAAAAGAACAGTATATGAGTATTAGCATGGTGTAAGCAGCGAGCGATTGAAATACATGTATTGTACATATATATTTTGTTATCTATAGTCCATTCTTTTTGGTAAAGAACTCTGTAAAGTTTCAGTGCAACCTACAGTGCCCTGATCTGAAGCATCTGCTTACAGCAGACAAGAGGCATTACTCTTGACCTGTAGCCTAGTCCAATGGATGAGCAATGTGGTCTGTCGCCAACCTGCAGAAAGAGATCCAGTCTGAAAAGTGTACCTCTGCAGTAAGCAGAATTTATCCATCCATCCATTTTCTAACCCGCTGAATCCGAATACAGGGTCACGGGGGTCTGCTGGAGCCAATCCCAGCCAACACAGGGCACAAGGCAGGAACCAATCCTGGGCAGGGTGCCAACCCACCGCAGGACACACACAAACACACCCACACACCAAGCACACACTAGGGCCAATTTAGAATCGCCAATCCACCTAACCAGCATGTCTTTGGATTGTGGGAGGAAACCGGAGTGCCCGGAGGAAACCCACGCAGACACGGGGAGAACATGCAAGCTCCACGCAGGGAGGACCCGGGAAGCGAACCCAGGTCTCTTAACTGCGAGGCAGCAGCGCTATCACTGCGCCACCGTGCCGCCCGCAGAATTTATTGTTGAGTTTTTTTTTTTTAAAGTAGCACACATTTTCTGTGCTACTACTTTGTATTTATATGTTGCTTTTGCCCTTATTTCAGTTTATTGCAAATCATGAAAGAAAAATTACTCAAATTTTTCTACTTTGTCATTTTACATATGCTGTCTTCTCTTATTTCAATGTAGTCTCTCATTATCTGCACTACTGATATTAAGAATAATGAATTCACCTTTGGTCAGAGCTGTGTTCTCCTCAGCACTTGTGGGGAATCCTAAAATTTGCAAAATATATCCCTCTTTCTACTCTCCGGTGTTCGAGTTGGAAGTGGAATGTGTCCAGTTTGACAGACAAGTATGTATTTTTGGATCCTAGCAACTTCTTACAATTTCTGGCAGTTTAAAAGACAGTGTGTGGAGTCAGTGAAAATAGGAGGTTTGTGGCAGCTGATGCAAGTATATAACAGTGGGGTGGGACAAGTAGTAAGTTAGAACATATACTTCATCACATTCTTTATAACATGTATAGTGTTATATCTAAGTAGTCCATTTTTTTTTTCCAGACTGCAGACTGCCGCTCGTTCAGTGTCGATTATGAGAAGGACTGCTTCTTGAAAGATGGAAAGCCATTTCAGTATGTTTCGGGCAGTATTCATTACTCAAGAGTTCCACGTTTCTACTGGCAGGATAGACTCAAGAAGATGTACATGGCAGGATTGAACAGTATTCAGACGTAAGAGTATTACATACCATTCATATTTCCTAACATAAACTGACTATATAATATTATAAAGAACAATGCTTTTAACCAAAATCTCTTTAAGGTCTTTCTTTTACTGACTACAGCGAGGTATGGAAGGGAACCAGTTAATAATACATTTTGTAATATGGAAGGATACATTTCTTCACAAAGAGGAGAGTAGAATATTTGCAATGGAAACCTTCAGAGATCACCTCAAATATGGTGGAAACATTAGATGAATGGGAAACTATGTGCCATATTAAGCTAAACAGTCTGTCCTCCATAAAACTACTCTTTTAATCTTTTTTGCATCAACTATGCTCAGGTCCATTGACCTGTACTGTTCAAAATTGCCTTCTATGGTCCGTCAATGTGTGGTTTATTTTGTTAAAAGACACTTGTTCAGTAAAATTACTCATGCAGTTCTGTCAATTAGTTTGCTTAAAGGAGACTTTGTATTTCATAAAATAGCATGTTACATTGAGAAAAGGATTTAAGAGATATGTCAAGTCTTGTATAATGTTATCATGTTATAATGTTATACTGTACATAAGAAGTGCAGACACCTTTTTCAATATACTGTGATTTTATTTTTTTCTTCCTTTATCTTTAGACTTTAGCTCCATCAAAGGGGTTAAAGTATGACAAGTTTACAAGTTGTTTATTTACTTAATCAGATTAAAATATTCAGAATAATTCAAAGTACGCAGGAAATATGAAAAAGTTAACTTTAACGTCAACTGTGTACTGCTTAAAATACCATTCAGTTCAAACATTTTAGAAGTTGAAGCAAACCTGACATTTGACCATCTGGGACAATGTTCAGAGCCTAAAGCACAAGTTTTCATGTTAAGTCTTGTAGTGCAAAAAAGAGAACAAACACAAAAACTGTTTTGGGGCATCATGTGGCCAACTTTGTATAATTGAACATTATGAAAATTGAAATAAATAGCGTGGTAATAACACTAAAGGGAGTCATTCTGTCATAAATTTAGGCAGACTGCACAAAATGGTGTTTTCTCGGTTTAAGAGGCATTCTGGGAGCAAGAGGTGGTCCAGGTGTGCAGATCTCAGAAGTGATGTCATAGATGGAGCAGTGTCAATCTTCTTTAATGCAGAGAGATCATTATTATGCAGAACCACCTTATGTCTCGGTGGACAATTACAATCCCTTAAGCTGTTTCCCAAGTGCATGTGTGTGACAGTACACTCCCTGTTAGCCCAGATCTATCGGATCAGGTGACCCAAGCCGTGAGGTCATGGACACAAGACAAGGTATCAGCATTAGCATGGAGAAAACCCCTACAATGCAGGACTTGGAACCAAAAAGGCTTCAGATCCATGAACCATCTGGTTAGACAAGGATTCTACTTCTTGTGCATGGCCATCCACTGTAAAGAGGCATGGTCCATCACCAGGGTGAACTCGTGTCCCAGAAGGTAGTTTCTCAGCTGGTAAATTTATTGCAAGGGCCTCTTTCTCCATTGCTGCATACCTGGTTTCCCGATCCAGTAGCTTCCGACTACATAATGGGGTGTTCAACATCGTCAATGCTTTGGTTTGACTCAACCCAGCCAAAACAAAAGGTAGAAAAAAATCCAGAGTTTTTAAAATTAGTGCTGAAGTGAGGGCCTGTTTTAAGTCACAGAATGCACCCTCTGCTTTCTCATCCCATGTCACCGCATTAGGAGTCCGTTTCTTCGTCAAATCCGTCAGTGGTGCTGCCCTCTGGGAGAAAAGGGGTACGAACCAAAGATAATACCCGGCCTGTCCAAAGAAGGCTTGGACCTGCCTCTTTGTTTTCAAACAGAGCCAATTCATTATGGCACCATCTTTGGTGCATGGTGAATATACAGTACAGTTTTCTGTGATTTTTCATATTGATTGAATTGTTATGACATTAAGTTTAATTGCTTTGTCAATTGTTGATCTATGATTGTATATTTATTAGTTATTAGATCTTTTTACCTGTCCTATTTCATTTGCTGAAGGAACAGGTCCTAGTCTAATGTAACTCGATTATGTTTACCTCTTTTGTAAGTCGCTTTGGATAAAACTGTCTGCCAAGCAAATAAATGTAAATGTATCTCTGCCCACCACGTAGCTTTAATACTTTGCTTATGTCAATTTATTAATTTATTCTTAGCCCGTCTTCGCTTAGAGTCAGGAATATTGCATGCACCTGTTGTATGTAATCCTCCCATGTTCTGGAAAAGATGACAATGTCATTGCGGTAGATGACACTATAGGATTGGTGGGGATGAAGCACTCTGTTCATCAGATGTTGGAAAGTCTCTGGTGTCCTGTGCAAACCAAATGGGAGGACCCTATACTGCCAATGACCACTCCAGGTACAGAACACTGTCTCTTCCTTTGTTGATTTCATTAACCCTTCGTTACTCGGGTGGACATTCCTGACAGGAAGCACAAAAGTGCTTCATTATTTCGTTATTTCCTCACACTCAAATAAACACTTGAGCTGGGAGAACGTTTTGTCTGACTTGAGCTGCGGCAGTGGGGGTGGTGGTTTGGAGATAGCAGGCTGCTTGTCCCTTGTGCTAATCGACCCATTTGCAAAACAAGACACTAATGGAGAGGTGTGAAGGAATTTATGGTGGCCCGGGATTCTAGTGTACAGGCCATCTAGGAATACACCAAACACATCTGTTAATGGGTTCAGAGTGATTGTGACACAGAGACTGTCAGATAGGTATGCAAAGATTTTTGTCCAAAATGTTGTTAATTTGATCCACATCCAGAACATGTGACACAGTAAGGCTCAAGCTAGATTGCAACGTTCACAGGTTGAATCTTGTCCTGGAAACATTTTGGGCAATTTTAAACTGCAGTAGATAAATGTGCTTGATAAAAGATTTTAAGTTGAATGATTGAAAGCTTTGCAGATATGGAGCTAGAGTGTATTCTGTGCATGGCTGCTTTCCACTCCTTTTCTGAAATAGTAAGTGGCAGATCCTTTCTCCAATTTGCTCTGGGATCTTTGTAAGGAAGGACTTTAAAATATTTTTATAATTGTAGAGATGCTATCTGTGTCTTCAAGACTGAACAATATTTCTTCTTCAATAGAACAAGGTGGAAGGTTAGGAAAATTAAACAGGTTCTGTTTAGCAAAGTTTCTAGCTTAAAAGTAATGAAAGAATTGTGTTAATGAGAGGATGAATTTGAAGCGTAATTGTTCCTAGGATGCAAAGACAAAATCTGTGCACATGTCTCTATATGCTTTTAATCTGAGACATTTTCCAGACATTAAAGAGTGTACAAGTTTGGGAGGGTGGAAAAAGGTAGTTGTCATTTAGAGGTACAACAGATAAAAGCTTCTCTGTCTTAAAGCGCTTCTTACATTGGTTCCATATTCTGAGCGAATGAAGGGCAATTTGATTATTAGTGTATTGATGGTAATTTTTATTAACTGGGGCACAGAAATACTGCAAGATTTTATTTCTATTCCAGACCAGGCTTGAGGATATTCATCAATTTGTGTTGATGCCCTGGGGCCTCATGTATAAAGGGTGCGTACGCACAAAAATGTTGCGTACGCCCGTTTCCACGTTCACATGGCAATCTATAAAAACTAAACTTGGTGTAAAGCCACGCACATTTTCATGACAGGTCAATCCCATGCATACGCAAGTTCTCCGCTCAGTTTTGCAAATTGGTGGCACCCAGTGTCAAAGCAGTGCTACTGTTCCTGTGTGGTTTCCCTTTATTTTTTAGATTCACATCCCTGACTCGGCTTTATCAAATACACTGAAATTAACCACATATTGTTTACTAGTTTAGGGCATATGATTGTAATATGGCCAAACTATTTCAAATACTATAGCTGCTTTAGCGTTGTCACTATCAGTGTACCACTCAGAGTATTTAACCCACTGTATCTGAGTGTGGAATCACAGCTGTACAGCAGCTGATCGGATTATCGGGATACAGCATCTAGCACACGCTGTCTCAACCATGCACACAGTCTATTTAAACTTTCCCATAAAGTACGGCAAACACTTCAGAGTCTTTCCTGTAGGGACCTCACGCCTCAGAAATTGTTTCTTCCCAAAAGCTCTAAACACACTCAATCAGTTCATCAAGTGTTCCTTGTAGAACTGTTTGTACTGATAAGTACAATCACCTCAATGTAAAATTGCATTACAGTTATAGTATTGCACAACCTGAGCCACTTTATAAAGCACGTATTTACTTATGATGACGATTGGCTTCTAAGGTAATTTAGATTTCCAAGCGCTATCTTCTTGGAACTGTTGATACAATTTTTAAGATGAAATGCAGTAAAGCATGTTTATAACATTGTACATATAAGTTTTAAACTTCATTAAAATAATGTATATAGTTAAGAATTAAACATGTGAGGACACAGTGGACAGCAGTATCGACGCTATTCCTGTCTCGCGCTGTATTCTTGCTGGGATTGGCGTGACCCTGGGCGGATAGATGGATGGAATAATTAAACATGTACTACAAAGATATTTCATTGTTCCATAAAAGTTTTGAAGAATCTGCATTCTAAGCTTACAGATGGCTTGGCATCTATTACAGAGCTGATTGTGTGGCGATTGGTTACTTGTAGAAAGAAAATGAAGGAGAGGAATTGGGGGTCTTATGTTTTGAGACAGACAGTACTACTGGAATAAATTATTTCATCGAAGGTTGTGCACGGCGCAGCAAGTATCTTATGGGAGGCAGGCACAATCTCTGGACAGGGTGCCAGCTCATCGCTAATACTGCACCACCATGTCCCAATGTTTAATACATGCTTTAATTCCTGTTATTATGAAAATTATATCTAGTATACATCTTAATATTTAAATTGTTCAGAGAGCTGTAAAATCATGAATATAATGTATTCTGTGTCCTGTTGGCGGAAGAGAAAGCCCATTTAACACACATAGACTACATAGAAGAACATATACAATACGAAGCATTTAACATGCTAATTTAGTTACGATGGGATTTGAGAAACTAGTAAACAATTTTAAGATGAAGTTTATGACGTTCTGCTTTAATGACAAAATAAACTATGTGATTAAAGTGGAAATTTCGAGATTAAAGTTGACAACTGTGTCCCCATTTTGTTTTTTTTTCTCTGTACCTTAATATGCTTCCATTTGACACTCAGACAATGGGCTACAACTCACCTTTTCACAGTGACTTTGATATCTGGCAACTTCATATTTATTTCGGGCACTTTGCGACTTTCTGAACTTTAACTTTCGAGTTTCTCTGCCACTCTGTTACTCGATCAACTTGTTTTTGTTGTTTATATCACTGCTTAAACCAACAAATAGTATGTTTTTCCTTGCCTCTACTTGGTATTCACTGAAATTCTTCTTTTTCCTCCCGTGCTTTGCCTTTGTCTTTTCACAGAACATAAGGGCTATTTATATTGTTTTGCATATTCAAAGAGGCATAATTCTGGGAGGAGTCTGGGAGGGGCGTCAGGCACGTGCAAGAGTGTTACATTTCACACAGACCATGGGCCTCATGTATAACGCCGTGCGTAGAACTCGCACTATAACATGGCGTAAGCACAAAAGCCAAAATGTGCTTACGCACAGAAAACTCCAGATGCAGGAATCTGTGCGTACTCGAATTTCCACTTTCTTCCGCTACATAAATCCCGATCAGCGTGAAAAGTAACGCTCGTGCACGCGCTTTATGTAACGCCCCAACTCCTCCCAGAATTACGCCTCTTTGAATATGCAAATCAATATAAATTGCCCTTAAGCTCAGCCGTTCTGTGAAAAGACAAAGGGAAAAGCACGGGGGAAAATATAAGAATTTCAGCGAATACCAAGTGGAGGCAAAGGAAAAACATACTATTTGTTCAAATAAACCGTAGTATAATCAACAAAAGGAAGTTGATCGAGTGACATAGCGTGTTGGAGAAACTTGAAAGCTTACGTTCACAAAATCGCACAGTGCCGGAAATAAAAAAGAAGGCACATATCACCGCTGTGAAAAGGCGAGTTGTAGCCCACTGTCTGAGTGTCATATGAAAGCTTATTAGGGTACAGAGAAAAAAAGGCACACAGTGGGGAAAAAGCACGAAATGTCAACTTCAATCTCGACATTTCCACTTTAATCACGTAGTTTATTTTGTCATTAAAATAGAACATCATAAACTTCATCTTAAAATCTTTAATTAACCAGTTTCTCAAATCACATCGTAATTAAAGTAGCACGTTAAATGCTTTGTTTTGTATTTGATTTTCTATGTGCTCTATGTGTGTGAATCACTACTTGCTTCTTAAACCGGCTCTCTTCCTCCAACTGGACACAGAATCCATTACATTCGTGATATTACAGTTCTCTGAATAACTAAAATACTGAGATGTATACGTGATATTTTCATGATGATAGGAGTTAAAGCACATTATTAAACATGAGTTTCACAGCGCAGTGATTGTGTGCTACCTTCGATTAAATAATTTATTGCAGCAGTACTCGGGGCGGCTCTAGGCTTGTGGTGGCACTGGGCAGAGGAAGAATCGGTGGCTCTTTCGCCCGCCAATGTCAGTAAGGTAGCTTATGCACAGTGGATGGCCACGCCCGTTGCAGGCACTGCATAGCCGCCTCGTGCTCATGACACAAGCATTTAACTTTTGCCGAAATTTGTCGCTGCGTTTTTAGCTGTGTCTTTATATTCTTTCTGTTTTATATTCAATATATATTGGCGTAGCCGCCACTGCAGTCCTTGCTTTTCTTTCCCCAAATACCCAATCACCACACAATCAGCTCTGTAATAGAAGTTAAGCCATCTGTAAGCTTAGAGCGTCGATTCTTCAAAACGTTTAAAGAACATTGAAATATCTTCGTAGTACATGTTTAATTATTCTATCCTTCATGACAGTCCCAGTGAAGAATATAGATTATTTAAATGACGTTAAAGTTTTATCTGTATAATATAATAAACATATTTTGCTGCATTTCACCTTAAAAATGATATCGTCATCATATGTAAATACGCGCTTTATAAAGTGGCTCAGGTTGTGCGATATTATAACTGTAGTGCAAGTTTACAGTGGGGTGATTGTACTTTTAAGTACAAACAGTTCTACAAGGTGCAACTGATTGAGTGCGTTTATAGTTCTTGGGCTGAAACTGTTTCTGAACCACGAGGTCCGTACAGGAAATGCTTTGAAACGTTTTGCCGTGGCTGAGACAGCGTGTCCTTGAAGCTGTATACCGATAATTCTCTTTCCGATCAGCTGCTGCTGTGATTCACACTCAGATACAGTGATATAAATACTCCGAGTGGTGCAGTGAGAGTAATATGGAAAAAGATGATCCGCTGTGGCAACTCCTAACGGGAGGAGCTGAAAGAAGAAGAAGAAGGTGCAGTGTGAGTAATAACGCTAAAGCAGTTATGGTATTTGGAATACTATGGCTATTCCCTGGACCATTATATTGTTACAAGTTAATTACAATCAGATGCATTACACTAATAAACAATATGCGGTTAGTTTCAGTGTATTTATAAAGCTGCGTAAGGAAAATAAGGAGTAACCACACAGGAACAGTAGCTTTGCTTTGACGCTGGGTGCCGCCAGTCTGCAAAACCGAGTGGAGAACTTGCGTACGACAAAGTATGAGGTAAGGAGGAAAAGTACGTGGCTTTACGCCAAGTGTAGGTTTTATACATCGTGATTTGAATGTGGAAAAGTTCTTACGCAACATTTCTGTGCGTACGCACCGTTTATACATGAGGCCCCAGGATTTATATAGCGGGAGAACGTTGAAGTTGGCGTCCGCACTGATTTATGCATCTGGATTTTCTTGTGAATATGCACATTTCTGCTTTTGTCCGTACACCATGTTTTAGTGTAAATTCTACGCACTGTGTTATGCACGAGGCCCCAGGTCTTTATACGTTGTATATTTACCACCCAGTAATAGAACTGAAAGTCAGGCTGTGCCATGCCCTCGTCTGCTTTAGTTCATTGTAGAGTTGCCCTTTGGATGTGTGGATGTTTTCGAATTCCAAATAAATTAAATTATGATTGAGTCTAATTTCTTAAAAAATGATTTATTAATGTATATGGGGATCCTTTGAAATAGAAGCTTCAGAAGGACGGTCATCTTAACAGTGTTGATTCTCATTGCTAATGTAAGATGGAGGGTAGACTACTTATTCACTTCACATTTAATTTCTTCCATGTGGATAGCACAATTTTGATGATAAAGAGCTTTACATTTGCTTGTGATATTTACCCCTAGATATTTAAACTGATCTGCTAAAATAAATGAGAAGCTGTGCAGCCTGATATTGTGAGCTAGTGAATTCACTGGAAAGAGCACACTTTTATTCAAATTGATTTAGAGTCCAGATATTTTTTGAAAATCTGCTAATGTTTTTAGGACTGCTGGCACATAATTTTGTGGGTCAGATATATATAGTACCATATCATATGCATATAGTGATATTTTCTATTCAAATTGTTCTCTGAAAATCTTCTTTATCTCTGATGCATTTTGAAAGTATACAGCCAGTGGTTCAATGGTGATTGCAAAGAGCAAAGGTGATAAGGAGCAACCTTGTCGAGTACCACGTTCTAGTTTAATGTAGTCTGAAATAATGTTGCCTCTAGAGTAGTATAAAGTAGTTTGATCCATGCAAATATGTTTGGGCCGAACCCAAATTTGTGCAATGTGGTGAGTAGGTAGCTCCATTCAACCATATTAAATGCTTTTTCTGCATCTAAAGATAAGATCTCTAGGGTGTTAGATTTAATGGGAGAATACATGATATTAAACAAACGTTGAAGGTTAGAAGTTAAATACCTTTAATAAACCCAGTCTGACCTTATGATATTATAAAAGGAAACACTTTCTCAGTCCTTCTGGCTAGATCTTTAGGGATTATCATAAAGTCATTATTCAGAAGAGAGATTGATCCGTATGATGCACATTGCAGTTAAGTCCTTATTTTTGCTCGGAAAGATGGTAATTTATGCTTGGTGAAAGGTTTAAGGTAGAATTTTGTTGTTTTTAGTTTCAATAAACTTTGCTAATAATAGTGGAGCTAACGTATTTGAAAAAAAAATGTATAAAATTGCACTGGGAAGCCATCAGGGCCAGGTTGCTGCCCCACTTAGAAGCGAGTTTATAGCATCTAGTAATTCTGAAAGTGTCACAGGTTTATCCTGTTCATAGCAATAAGAGTATCTAGCAATGAATCAAGAAACTCATTATATTGTGTCTTATCTTCTTTAAACTGAGTAGAATATAAGGCATTATAGTACTCTCTGAATGTGTAGGTTATATTTTTATGGTCAATAACATTATGCCCCCCATACTCATCTTGCAGATGGTGTCTTAACCCACTTTTATTAGCAGACAAGAACTGTACAGTTTTTATATCCAAACAAATCGATTTTATTTAGGGACAAATACATCCTCTGAGGTTTCTGCAGGAATACTCTGGGAAACCCTGAAGACTTTCTTAAGAGGGCAGATTATCTAATATTTTTTGACACAGAAATAAATTGGAAACCAAGAAGGTATCGGAGCTAATCAGTGAAATTACTAGAATTGATCAAGAACATGCCAGGTGTCCAAGTGAGGCATTTCATAGGAAAAGACAGGCTCTGCATTCAGAACTCAACCTTTTAACAACTGAAGAAACTGAACAACTCATTTTTAAATCAAGACATCATTACTATGAACATGGAGAGAAAGCTAATAAGATCTTAGCTCAACAAATCCACAAGCAGGAAGTTCGCAATGCAATCCCAGCAATCACCAACACAGACGGAGACAAATATTGAGCATAAAAATACTTTGTATAATGCACACATTTAGAGAGTCTAAAAATGACAAGACACAATGTAACGCATTTCTGGATGCATTATAGATACTACAAATAGATACTCTCAGTGCAGAGGAATTGGACAAACCTCTGGCACTATCAGAATGACTAGATGCTATAAACTCACTTTGGAGTGGGAAAGCAGCAGGCCCTGATGGCTACTCTGTCAAATTTTATAATCAACTAGCTCCCCTTTTATTTGCAACATTTACAGAATCTAAAAGGCAATAAAATTCTGCCTCAAACTTTTCGCCAAACATTAATTACCGCCTTTCCTAAACAAAATAACGACTTGTTACAATGTGCATCATACAGACCAATTTCATTTCTGAATAATGATGTTAAGATACTCTCCAAAGTTCTAGCTAGAAGTATTGAGAAAGTCCTTCCGTCGGAAATATCACAGGACCAAACTGGATCTATTAAAGGCAGACATTTAGATTCCAATCTTTGATGCCTGTTTAATGTAATATACAGTGTAGTGGTGCAACGGATCAAAAACCTCACGGTTCAGATCGGATCATGGTTTTAAGTTTTGGATCAGATCAATTTTCAGATCAGCAAAAAAAAAAAAAAGACAAGACAAATTTAATTCTCCATTTATTTAGTTAAGTATTTTTGTCCATTAATAAAAATTCAACTCAAGACTCATTCCACTCAATTATATAAATACAAATTAAGGTGCAATATAGGGCATGATAACTACAGAGAGACACAGAAAAATGTGAACTTTTGAAATGCGTAGTGGCAGCCATGGACATTGGTAGCACTGTGGAACAGGGACCTTGAGCTGTAAACAATCTCGCCATTTAGTAATCAATTGCAAGGTAATCAATGGCAGCTGTGCGAGAATTGTTCGATAACCGTGTCATCTCAAGATTCGGTGACATTCCATGGCCCTCAAAATCACCGGATTTGTCCGTTTGTGATTTTTTCTTGTGGGGCTACCTTAAGAGTCAGGTCTACATGACTCGGCCAAGGACACTGAATGGATTGAAACAAAGAATTCAAGATGAAATTCGTGGTATCCCAGCTGGGATGTTGCAGCGATCAATGGGGAACCTCAACAGCAGATTGGAAGAATGCATACATACAGGACGCCATCTACAGGACGTAATTTTCAGACATTGATAATTTGGATTACTGTCTCTTAAAAGGCAAGTTGTAGTGGTTCAATTGCTGTCAATAAAATTTTTTTGTTGGATTTTTCAAAAGTTCCCGTTTTTCTGTGTCACCCTGTATTTTCTTTATTGTGAACACAATAAAAAAACAACTTTAAATGCAATTTAAGGCATCATTGCTACTTACTTTGAACATGGAGAGAGAAATAAAAACTAGCTTATGTCCACATCATCAAAAAAGAAGAAAGCAAAGCAGACCTGAGCTTATAATTTCAATTTTTTTTTCAAAAACATGACGATGTCTACATTTTCTGGGGAAAGTGTAGATCTGTTTGCTGTAACTATGTCCCCTGCTGTTGAGAACACCCTCTCGCTAGGCACTGAAGTGCCAGGCACAGCAAGATGGTGTCTTGCCATTGTGGCAAGGTGAGGGTATTTACATTCGTTGCTTTTCCACCAAGTCAGTGGATCACCATCGACTGGAATGCCACTTGCTGCCTCATAGGATACCACCTCCTCTTTGATGGTGTCAGCAAAAGCCTTGCTGACCATGTCCATCTGTGCAACGGTCTCACCAAAAAGCTCTGCCATTGCTGACTTCTTTTGAGAAGGAGATGTGTCTGCTCCTGTTGGTGCTGCATATTGAAGCTGCAGGGAAAGTTAGATTATTGATTAAAACATTTTTTTTCCAGAGACATTAAAATGTGGCAATAACTTAATAAACTTAACTAAAAACACTATCATTAAAAATAAAAAATATATAATTTCAAAATATTTATTTTCTTTACCTCTTCACAGTCTTCAGTGCCAAGACTGCTCACAATCTCAGTAGTGAGATCACTGTATGTCCTCAGGCGTAGTGCAAGGTCTAGGTGAGACAGTGATTTGAACCTTGGATCAAGTGCAGTAGATCTGTGAAGGTTGTGGTGAAGTGTATCTGGGCTTCAGGTCCTCTCTAATGACAGTCTTGACATCTCTTGTGATGGTGCTGTCTTCCTCACTTAGGACCATGGATTGTAGGATCCTTGTTTTCAGAGGCAGGATCATGGATGCAAATGGTGCAGTTTCAGTGCTCAACACAGTTGTAACCATTTTGAGTGGTTTGAGCAGCTGGAGGACCTCCTCTGCCACTTTAACATCATCATCAGACAAGGTGACGATGTCTCTGGCATTTTTCTTCAGGGTTTTGTCTGTTAGTGCAGAGTATATAGCTGCCTGCTGCTCAAGATAACGCTCCAACATATCATAAGTGGAGTTCCACCTTGTTGTGACATCATGTATGAGCTTCTGAGTAGGCAGCTGTAGCATTTCTTGCTTGGTCTTAAGCATATGAGCAGCTGTTGAGCTTCGGTGGAAGTAGGAAAGCACCTTCCTGATCCTCCCATGGAGGCGGTCCATCTTACACACTTTCATTCCCTTTTGGGATGCTAAATTAATTGCATGTGCAAAGCACCATATCTGTGGGCCCAGTCCTGCTTCATTCACTGCATTTATTTGGTTTTTGACATTATCTGTTGTGACTGTGATATTAGTATTGGGCTTCTCTATCCTCCACTCTGCCACTGCTTCCGTCAATATATAATGCCAGGTTTGTGCCAGTGTGACTCTCATAGAGGAGGCATGTCTGCAGTACAGGGCTTCGTATCGCCCACTCCGCTGAGATGGAATGAGCGGTCACGGTCACATAGTTTTCTGTTGCCCTGGAGGTCCACCCATCTGTTGGTAGAGGGCCACAGAAGATGCCTGGGACAGTTCAGCCATAACTTTTGACTTTTCCTGCTCATACATACTTGGGACGATATTATCACTGAAGTGAGTGCGTGACGGAATATCATAGCGTGGCTCAAGCACATGTATGTTTAAACCCCTTGCTTTGCACAATGGAATATGATCTCATGTCTGCAGCAATAAACAAAATAGTTTTTGTAATAGCTTTCGCCCGGTCAGCAGCAAAGGGCTGCTTAAATGCCATGGATATCTTTGGTTGTTGCGCAGCCATCTTCTTGGGTCCTGTCACATCAGGGTGGTATCGTTTTAAATGAGTGGCCATGCCCGATGTGTTGCCAGTCTCATAGGGCTTCCTCATGCCACACATTCAACAAACTGTGGTGGTTTTATCCACCACCCTTTTCCCATCAACATATTTCACAGGGAAGCTAAAATGCTCCCACACATGAGACCTAAATGATGCCGGAGGTTTGTCGAGCTCCTCTGCTTGAACTGCTACCACTGGCCATGACCATATGAAGCAGCAAACCGGACAAAAGTCGAGCGAAAATGTGCGAGAGAGACAGGGTTAGTGCGCGAGAGCTACCGAGTTAGTGCGCGAGAGAGATAGTGCGTGAGAGAAGTTTAATTGCAGTTCAGTGCGTGAGAGCTACTGAGTTAGCGCGAGAGAGAGACAGTTAGTGTGCGAGAGAGGTTAAGAGAGTGCGTGAGAGACACATGCACAATACAGTGGAACTTTTTTTTTTTTGGATCTTCGGATCATGTGCGTACCGAACCGTGGACAGGAATCGGTTCGGATCACGGATCAACAATGATCCGTTGCACCACTAGTAATATATTCACCCATAAAGTCAAACACCCCGGAGATGATATTATTGTTGGATGCAGAAAAAGCATTTGATATGGTTCAATGGAACTACCTTTTCACTAGAGAAATTTGGGTTTGGCACAAACATTTGTGCATGGATCAAACTACTGTATACCAATTCAGAAGCTTCAGTTTGTATTTACATTAATTCAGACTACTTTGAACTAGAATGTAGTACCAGATAAGGATGCCCCTTGTCACCACTGCTTTTTGCAATCGCCATTGAGCCACTGGCAGTTCAATGTCAAAATGCGTATAAGATAAAGGGGATTATCAGAGAAGGCATTACCAGAATTTCAAAAGATTTATGGTCTCAGAATAAATTTGAATAAAAGTGTGTTCTTTCCAGTGAATTCTCAAGCACACAATAAGGTTAGGTGGAAGGTGTCATGGCTCTACCTAACTTTCAATTTTATTACTAGGCAGCAAATATACAAGCCCAAATAAGTACAAATCATCACCAATATATTAACAACCCAATTTTGCTTCACTTACTTATATAGAACCAATGTAGGAAGTATTTTAAGATATGATTGTACGTGGCACCTCTGGACAAGAACTACCTTTTTCCACCCTCTCAAACGTATGCAGTTTTTAATCTCTCGAAAACATTTGGGATTAAAACACTTAGAAATCTGTACATAGACAACATCCTTGTATCCTACAAACAATTACACACCATATTTAACTTTCCAGCAACACATTTCTTTCATTACCTTAAAATTAGAAGCTTTGTTAAACAGAACCTGCCCAGTTTTCCTCACCTCCCACCTACCCTGTATGCCGGAAAAAATATGGATCGGTCTTGAGGACTCAGACAGCATCTCTGTAATATATAACACCATTTTAGCAGATTCTCTTCCCATTTCTTTTTCTTCTCCAGTTATCTTTATCCACTTATTAAACTTATCAATTTACTTATTTATACTAGCTTTAAGTTTTACTCTGTTAGCCATGCTCTGTTTCTCAGGGGTGGGGGCTGATTTGTTTTCAATCCTATTTTTGTAAAAATTGATCTGTTTGTATGCAATGATTACAATAAAATGAATAAAATTAAAAAAACAACATTTCTTTGCATACTGTAGATATAGGCAGTTTTATAAATTGTATTGATTCTTTAATAATATCCAGTGTTACTTTTTTTCCTACTGTTAACTAACTGTAATGTAATCTGATAGAAGATACCATTTCTATAGTTACATATAAACTATACCTTTGAAATCAACTCCTTGTCCCGGTACATGTAAATTTAACAATACTTTGCTGAAATTATTTATACAGCTTTATTCAAACACTGGCAAGTTATCTGTATCATTTTTTATTACCGTATAAGTTTGTTAAAGCACTGAAAAGTTAAAAAAAATTATTTTCCAGTGTAGCTATAGAATTATGCAGTACAACAGCATTTAAAAGAATAGCAATCCTTTGTATTACAAGTTATTATATTTCTGTCAAACATCTGAAAGTCTGAGCATTCATATTGAAAGCTTTTTTAGAATTATTTTAAAATGTTTGCTGTAGTGAAAATGTCATTTTTATATTCTAAACCTGGTAATGAGATACAAAAGGATGGCACTTACACTTAAAGGTTATTTGTACGTGTCCTTCACATCCATTACACTGGAGAGGCTGATTTCAACTGTCAGCTGGACTGCAAACAAATTACATACTTGGGTTCTTCTCAAATATATTGACATTCTGTGCTTCTTAAATAAGAATATAGTATCCAGTTGTCTCTGTCTGATTTTCTTCATATTTTCATTTTTACCAGTGATTAAAAGTAACTCAAAAGAAGAAATATCACAGTGTTAACACGTTTTAGATTGTTTATTACAGAAAGGCATGAAATACCCAATGCCTTTAATGGAAAAGTTTTTTGTCCTCCAGGACTCTCTGCTAAGTAAGACACCTTTAGCAGCAGTAACTGTAAGCACATATTTCCAATAACTATTAGTATTCTCTCACAGCACTATAGAGGTGTTTATGCCGACTCTTACAAACCTGCTTAAACTCAAAAGAATTTGTATCTCGAGCATAAACCGCTTATTTCAAACCCTTCCCAAGATATCTTTGGAGTTTTTAATTTTGATTAGAGTCCCAAAACGTTATTCATTTTCTTAAACCATTGTGTAGTGGTTTTGCTTATGTGATATACATTGTTCCTGTGCTGCATGATTTTGCTACACTTTTTCTTCAACTCATGAACAGATGGCCTGGTATTCTCCTTAAGAATTCTCTGATACATAGTAAAATTCATTGTCCTGTCATTGTCATCTACATAATGAAGCAGTAACATATCATCAAAAAAGCACCAACATTAGCATACCTAATTGTTGGCATGCCTTTCTTACTAATGGAATCAAGTGTTAGCCTTTATCCAAACATTGTAAGACCTGAGTTGACCAGAAATTTTTATATCTTAAAGCCCTGTCACACAATTTTTTCTAGCAATTTCCAGTCATAGTCATAATCTTAGCAAGCTTCCTTGACCATGAGTCATATATCCCACCAACCTTTGTCATGTGGTGGGTGCGGCAATGCGCTATATCTGTGTGTGCTCCAAACCTCTCTCTCTCTCTCTCTCTGTCCATCCAGTCTGTGACTTGTCCTGACAAAGTGGCACAGGTTTGATGTTGTCTTCAGATGTAGAAGCAGGCTCTCTGTATATGAGAGTTAAGAACTAATGGGCACTATCCCAAGAGTACAGTTCATATAACTAATAGGAATAAGGAATGCAGGTGTTTTAGACCTTGCAAACTGAGCAGTGGCTCATCTGTCTGATGTCTGTGTTTTACATTCCATGACTGAATCTTAAAAATTTGGCAGGGAGTCATTGTACCAGGACAATATTCATGCTGCACTTGGTGTGTCAGACAGTACATTGTTGATTGTTAGGTAAAAGGGTGAACTTGCAATATTTCGAAAATGTGAAACTATACTATAAAGTTGCCATTGAGTTGTCTAATTTGTCATCTCCAGCAATTTCCAGGCATATAATTTAACATTCTTAAGTGGTGAGATTAGCAATAGCAGTCATCGAGTTTGACCCCTCCTCTCCAACCGGATGTAGTGTAAGGTGGTACCACCAATAGTAATGACTGACCAGATCTGAGATAATAGCTAATGGGTTTGCAAACTCCAGGTAGTGTTATACTATTATTTTGGAAAGATTTGAGTAAGCTGGCCTTTATTTGGAATATTGACTACTCTGCAAGGCTTTCTTTATTTGCATGATATGTGGCACAGTTCTGTGAATGACGATATTTAGTTTTTGATCCTTCAAATAACATTCTCATTTGTCACATATACTGTAAAGTGTAATTAATCTACTCTCTCTCTCTCTCTCTCTCTCTCTCTCTCTCTCTCTCTCTCTCTCTCTCTCTCTCTCTCTCTCTCTATATATATATATATATATATATATATATATATATACTCAGCAAAAAAAGAAACGTCCTCTGACTTTCAACTGTTTTTACTTTCAGTAAACTTAATGTGTAAATATTTGTATGAACACTAAAAGAGTCAACACCATAAGACATAAACTAAAAATGTTTCACAATGTGTCCCTGAATGAAGAGAGGCTCAAAATCAAAAGTACCAGTCAGTATCTGGTGTGGCCACCAGCTGCTTGAAGTACTGCAGTGCATCTCCTCCTCATGGACTGGACCAGATTTGTCAGTTCTTGCTGTGAGATGTTACCCCACTCTTCCACCAAGGCACCTGCAAGTTCCTGGACATTTCTGGGGGGAATGGCCCTAGCCCTCACCCTGCGATCCAACAGGTCCCAGACGTGCTCAATGGGATTGAGATCCAGGCTCTTCCACTGCGAGGATGATCAGCTGTCCTTCCTGTCTCCCTGTAGCGCTGTCTTAGGCGTCTCACAGTGCGGACATGGCAATTTATTACCCTAGCCACATCAGCAGTCCTCATGCCTCCCTGCAGCATGCCTAATGCACGTTCATGCAGATGAGCAGGGACCCTGGGCATCTTTCTTTGGGTGTTATTTCACAGTCGGTAGACAAGTCTCTTTAGTGTCCTGCGTTTTTAGAACTGTGACCTTAAATGCCTACTTTCTGTAAGCTGTTAAGGTCTTAACGACATTCCACAGGTGCATGTTAATTAATTGATTATGGTTAATTGAACATGCATGGAAAACATTGTTTAAACCCTTTACAATGAAGATCTGTAAAGTTATTTGGATTTTTAAAACATTATTGTTGAAATACACAGTCCTGAAAAAGGAACGTTTCTTTTTTTTGCTGAGTATGTGTATATATATATATATATATATATATATATATATATATATATATATATATATATAAAATCCTAAGCCTAAAAGTGCAATCATTTTATGTGACGTATTTTGTCACGCTTTAAATCGGGCTTATTTTAAAACCTACATATATATGTTTGATATCATTCTTTTTAGAATTTATCAAACTTTCATGTGATGTTGTTAGATTTTCAGATTCTTATTCCGTTTTTAAATTGTAAACTAAAATATCAAGAAAGTTGTGAGGCAGCCTACTAGGCTGCAACTGGGGGTTAGGCGCCGAAGGTGCCAGGGGGGCTTCTACCATATCTTTAAAAAATCGCTTTCTCTAACGGAGGGGCTCAGCTGTGGGATAGATGGGGGCCCAGTGCCCACCCCCGGTTTGGTGAGCGAAGTGAGCAGTGGGCGGAGCCTCCTAGTGTAAATATAAATGCCTAATGCCTCACTGTAACTGTGACAGCCAAGTCAGAACTTTTTTTTTAATTTTCTTACTTTATAGTTATTCTGGTGTGTGTTCAGACTAAAGTGTGTATATATTTATTTATGTTTTTATCTACCAATTTATTTATTTAAAGAGCTTCTGTAAAAAGGCAAATTTCCCCCTGGGTACAAATAAAGTTCTGTCTGTCCGTCTAAATCAGGGTTGACCAAATCCGGTCCTGGTGGGCCACAGCGGTTGCAGGTTAGAGCAGCAACAAGTCCTGATATTCAATAACGGCTTTAATTAACAGCAAGACTTGGCTTCTCATTAAGAAACTAGTTAGAGTGAAACTGGCTGGAGTTTGACCTTTTCAAATTTAGTTGCTCGTCTGTTGGCTCGTTTCACATCTCATTTCTGTTTGGCTGCCATTTAATGAAGAAACAAATCAATTCAGAGGACTGAATCCTTAAAATAACAGATCTATTCAAATAAAGGGAAAATAAGTTAACTAGCAGTGAAAACTGATGGCTGATTAGGAAAAGGGTTAGAATGGAAATCTGCAGCCACTGCGGCCCACCAGGACCAGAGTTGGACACCCCTGGTCTAAATGCATAACTGTATGCACTTCTCAAATGATATTAGTGAGAGGAAAATAATAGCTTGTTTATTCACAGCAAACGTTTGTGGATGTGTTCTATAGAAGTTGTCTATTATGGAAGAAAGATTAGACTTATGAGTCACACAGTCAATACAGATAAAGTGTTTTGATATGCTTTCCGTATTAAAGTATAGCATTCATCTTAAAGAAATAGCATAAAGGGTTAATAGATGTCATAAAACTGTTCAGGTATATCAAGAAACCAGATAAAGGTCAACTGAACAACAAAATATACTGAAAGATGACTAAGAAGTCAGCAAGTGTCCTGCAAACAACTATAATGAACAGTTGTTACATACACAGAAATTTCAAGGATGGTAGGTCAAACAAAAGGGTATAAGAAAAATTAGGATATAATAAAGTAGACTTTTAGTTTATATAGATCATTTGGATGTAATGCAACAAACCAACAAGAGTAAAATGTATGCATTGATTGACACTGTATGTAAATTCAATAGTTTATAACATGAATCTCTATCCTCTGTTTCTCTGAACATTCTGACCATGCTGTAACAGTTTTTGAAGAATGCTCCCTCCTATTTTGTCTAGGAGTAATTAAATGATACAATGAACAATTTTTCTCCTGTCTGATTACTGATTTATCCTGTTAGAGGATAAGTTTCTTTCTTTAATTAAGATGTTGATTTCTACCACACTATGACTATAAACAGGAAATAAATTCAGCTCCTAATAGGACAACACTCATTTCCTAACCCGGTAGTCATTTACAAACACTATGTAGTAATACCTCTGAAAATTAAGTTCCCTTATAATAGAGTTGACATAAAACATGCTATTTCACATGTGCAAATTCAAGTACCAGTCTGCCTGAATCCTGTCATTGTGCAACTTTGGGACAAAGAATAGTCATTGCTGCCACTGATATCGTGCATACTGTAGAACATGAAGTTATTATACATACATGCTTTATTTCATGCCTATTGTAGTTATTTTAATACTTTATAAAGTAGTTAATATAATCTGCCCAATATGTCACAAAATCATAAAGCAAAATCTTTAGAAAAGGAATGCAAATTATATAGAGAGCTGGAGCTGAAAAAAATAAATGCCACATAGCAGAGTCATTGGTGTTAGCAGTTGGCCATAAAATGAGCAGGTGCAGAGCATGGAAGAGGGAACGTGGATAGAAGCACTTAACCTATAAGCACTTCAGATTTGTTTCTTCGCTGCTAAAATCCATTGATGTAAGTACGTGGACACTGGTGAGTCATCTTAAAGATCCTGTCTTAGACCATCTCACAGACTTGGAGAAAGTGAGGCCGATGGTGTTGCTTCTGAGCACAAGTGAGGCATGAGTCGGTGCCAGTAGTGTCAATGTTTACGCACTGAATATGACAGATGAGAATGGAAGGAGCTGCCCAAAATTGGGGTGTCAGCATCAATGTTGTTCAGTGTTGTTGGGCCGCCAAGAAAGAAGATGGCAGAAACTATGAGCCGTAATCTAATTTTTTTTTTTAGTTGCAGTTTTATCCTTTCTAGATTAAAAAAAATATTTTGAATAGCTCTGTGTTATTGTTATTAAGGAATATTGGTCATTTATACCCATAATAATAACCAAACATACCAGGTATGATAAGAAGTGAAGATTTACATGTGATCAGTGAGTCAAGTACTATCGCTGGCACAGGTGTGATTAAGAAATTGTTTCAAAATGGCTCTCAGGCTATATAGTGTGCTGTCATTAAGACTTCTGCGTTAACAACTGGGGCCTGTGCATGGAATTCTCACTAAAACATGGTGTACAGATAAAAGTGGAAATGTACATATGCACAAAAAAAATCAGATGCACAAAACTGTGCGTAAGCCAACTTCCATGCACTTCTGCTCCATAAATCCCAGTCAGTGTGAAATGTAAAGCATGTGCGTGCACCTGCCACCCCACCCCAACTCTTCCCAGAATTACGCCCCTTTGAATATGCAAATCAATATAAATCGACCCTTACGTTCAGCATTTTGTGAGCATAAGTACTGTAAACATGTACATAAAGTGGCTCAGGTTGTGCAATATTACAGTTGTAGTCCAAGTTTACAGTGAGGTAATTGCAGATGGCTTTGCTTAGTCAGCATGTGCTATAAATGTCCTCCAGGGCTGGAAGCTGTATCCCGATAATCCTCTGCGCTCACAACTCAACCCAGCATAATGCATTCCAGTCAGCTGCTGTGCAGCAGTGATACCACACACACATATAATGGTTTAAACTACCCTGAGTGGTGCACTGAGAGTAACAATGCTAATGCAGCTATGGTATTTGGAATAGTTTGTTAATTCTGTGCACCATTATATTGTTACATGATTACAATCAAGTGAATTCAATTTGTAAATGATAATGCAATTAATATTGGTGTATGTGATAAATCTCATGTCACCGATGCAAATCTTTAAAAATGGAGTCCACACAGAAACAATAGCACTGCGTTGATGCTTGGTGCCACTAGTTTGCAAAAGTGAGCAGAAAAGTACATATGCAAGGGGTGAGACTGCTGTGAAAATATGCGTGGCTTTACGTCAACTTTAGTTTTTATACATTGCAATGTGAGCATGGAAACAGGTGTATGTATTGTTTATATATTAGGCCCCTGAAGTCTACCATGAAGCAGTTATCACTCATCTATTTTCTTTTCATGTTGTGTGCTTCATTCTAGAATTGTAAGTGTGCTGTCTGTAATTATTG
The DNA here is from genome assembly GCF_016835505.1 of Polypterus senegalus. Lineage (NCBI taxonomy): Eukaryota > Metazoa > Chordata > Cladistia > Polypteriformes > Polypteridae > Polypterus > Polypterus senegalus. The sequence continues at coordinate 47,026,766 of NC_053159.1, forward strand.
GCATTGAGCTATAATTAAATCGTCCAATTGATTGTGTGCTTAAAAAGTTAGAAAACGAGTTTTCTGTAGTATGGTGTACTGGAATTCCCTACATCTTCTCCTAAACATTTTAGTCCACTATGATGAATGTTCTTTGTAGTAAGTAAAGTTTGTAGCTCATCAAGACAGAGCTGAACATTCAAAATGGATGCTCATGTTAAAATGGATTTTTAAATGGCTTGTATTTTTATAAAGCATTCACTTAAATATTGCACTGAATTGTTTTACTCTTGTCACCATTCCAAATGAACATTAGATTAGTTTCGGTCTACTTTATTAATCAACAAGGGCAAATTCAAAATGGTACTGTTTGGTAATATTTGGCAATATACTTTCTCAAACACAGTATTTGGTAATTGTAAATTTAAAAACTGCTTAAAACAAAGGGTACATACAGTAGTAAATATCCCAGCAAAGAGTAAATATGGGCACGAATGAAGTATATTTCAGTGATGAATTAATATAGCACTAAAACACTGGGGAGGACTATGCCTAACAATTGTAGATTACAGTGATCATGGTAAATTAGTGGTAGCATTGTGGTGCACCTCTGCCAAACAGTTCCACAATACTCATTTTGAATTCCTTGCCATCAATTATGTGACATTTTCATATTGTTCTTATATGAGCATGAGTCTTCCTCCAGGTACATCCATGTCCTCAATAATTTGCGAGGTAGGTTAATTGGCGACTTTTGATTTGACCACATGTGAGTGTGATATGTCTGAGAGTGTGCCCTGCAATGAACTGTCACCCAGGAGGTGGTTTCTGTAGTCAACACTTCCAGGGTAGGCTCTGAACCCACACAGCCCTGAATCAGATGAAATGGTTTTCAGAATGTATGTTTGGATACAAGTAAAAATTTCAATGTATTGTGCTCTGTAATTTTAATACAACTACTCCTGCCATTAGGTCAACACATTATCTACGTAAACACTAGGACACACTGCATAGGTTCATATTTAATAAAGAGGCCATTACTGAGTTCCACAAAAATATTTATGTTGAAGAAGACTTCATCAGTTATCATTGAGGGTATTACTCTTACATTGGGGTGCTATGCCAAAGTATTAAAAAATAATAAAACATTGCTTGTAAAACCATGTGTTGTAAAATTATTCTTCAATATTCTAGATTGTTTTAAGAGGTTTTAAAAGAGTTTAAAGGTTTTATGAGGTTTGTGCACTGCACGTGCATAAAACACTATTGATATGTAAGTTTTTTCTCTTCTTCATTATGTCAGCATTTAACTGGGATATTGAAATCTTTTACTATTTCACTACCCTTCAGAGAATGCGTATGGTTAGAAAAGTTGATGTTAGGTCTGCCTATTATTGTAAATTGAATACACTATATGAAATATATAACTCTATAAATACTGCTGGGTGGAAAATGATTGCAAAGCCCAGCAAGTAGCAATCTTAATTTGTACAATATTCTGTTTCTCTCCATAGTGTGGCCTGCATGATTTCTTTATTTTGAGAGATACATTTATCACCCAAACCATGGATAGTTGCTGCCGAATTGTAAATACTGATTGGATTGGCTCCAACCACCTGTAATCCTAAATATAAGATTAAGCAGCCTGTGAAATGGATGGTTATAGATTCACATTTTGTACCAGGGCTAAATCATCTACAATACTGTGATGACCTGTCATGTTCATTTCATGTTTTCTTTCTAATTATATTTAATAATAATTTTACAAGTAACTTCCGTCTAGAGTTGATAGTTTTTAATTGTTATCTGAGCTTCTGATTGGGAATAGATTCACAGTTACAGTTCTACAGTTTACAACACCTCAAAATACCAAAGGCAATCTGTTTTGAATTTCAGATTTTGTATTACTGTATTTGTAAATATTTCAATCTGGGAAAATCATCTGAAAGGCAGGAAAATCTAGAAAGTTGTCACAGTTCATTGGTCTAGTGTTCTTTTTTTATTAAATGGTTTTCTGTAAAGCATAGTCCATTGGACTTTATACTCTGATGGTTAGTTGGTTGACTGATTTCACTACCAAAAGTAAGGGTAATAGGGGAAAAACTACACACCCTTATTAAAGAAAAGGTTTACTTTGACCTACTAGGTTCATAAATCTGTTAACTAGAAGATATTTCTATCAAATGTAATGTAAGTGAAGATCACTAATGCTGTTGAAATGTTCTTTTTGTGTTCGTATGTGCAGTTTCACTATACAAATAAAAAAAACACTTTGATTTAAATGCCTGGTAAAGTTTTATGAATCATGAATAGTTAAAACATTTTATGCACTTGTAGGAAAAATGTAGTTTATTGTATAAACCAGTGTTTTCCAGACTCGGTCCTGGGGGTCCACTGTGGCTGCAGGTTTTTGTTCCAACTGGATTCCTAATCGGTGACAACACCTGATAACGATGAGCTCATTTAATTAGCTGCTATTTTGTTTCTTTTATTCAACATTCAGAAAAGCACAGCAGCATGATTTTTACATTTATAAGACACTAGCTAAATACCCGCGCTTCACAGTGGCAAAGTACTGCCTTAATATTTTTATTAAGAAGAAAATTAAACCTTTTTAAACTGAGGGAAAATATACCAATAATTATTTGTTAAGGATCTCTTTGTATAGCACATTGTGAGTTCGGCCCTCCGGTTGTAATATGACCAAGCTGTGCGCTGAGCTTACTCTTAAGCATGCAATGTACAGTTGGCCATTTGAACAGTAATCTTGTTTCAAATCTCACAGCTTGGATTGCTGCTGTCATAATCGCTTTGAGTTTCATGGTTTGTTTAAATTACGACAGTATTTGTAGGACTTGTGTTGAAGTGACATTCGGCATCTGTCAAGCGTTGTAAGTATACAACCGGTTTCATCGATAACTTCACATCCAGCTTTTCAGAGTTTAAACATTCATAAACATCAAAGTGTCCACTACTGAAATCGTCACCTGTGAATCTAAGATGTTTAAGAGGCATTGGCGGTTGTCAAAAGGTGTAAAATATTTGGCCATTTCGGTACAATTGAAAGCGACAACCGAACAATTCAGCGGCAGCCATCAACTTACATGCAGAACCATTGGTGAAGGGCTTAAGCAATTCACTCTTCTAGTGCTCCTGTGTAGTATAATTATCTCCTGTACCGTCATCAGTCCACACCTTGAACCTGTCCCAGTCATTCAATACATAAGACACAATGTTCCTCTGGATATCAAGAGTGAGCCTGATATGGCCATGCACTATGTAACAAAGAGAATGGAAAAGGTAGGTGCCATCTCCGGGCATGCAAACCACTCGGTAAGTGACAGTTCTTTGATCGATGGTGATCACCTCGATAGACATGTTAATGCTGGTACGGTCGGAATGATAAAGAAAATGGGTACCTGAACAATGTAAAGTAAGTCTAAAATACCTAAACAATAACTATAATCGTAATAAATGAACAATAAAACAGTGGAGAAGCCGTGGATTAAATAAAAAGGCTGTAGTTATCAGCAGGGAGACGTGAATCCCGTGGCGAGGCAAGGAAGGGAATGTAGAGACTTGAGCGACGGACGGCCTTATATAGGCAGGCACCCAGCCAACAACGTGGGAGGCGTTGGGATGGGGGACCCAACACCACCTCACACGGTAACCGAGCTGCAAGCTATGGACGTATATATGTATGTAAGTAGGATTCAGTTAGCGTTGGGAACCCGCATACCACATTTCTTGAAGATGGGCCCATAAGTAACAAAGACCGTTAAAAAGTTCAATATGGCGGCCGACAGTGGCATCATACCACCGAAATAAGTACCAAATTTCAGCCTTCTACCTACACGGGAAGTTGTAAAATTAGTGACGTTAGAAAGTTCAATATGGCGGCCAACAGTGGCATCATACCATTGAAATAAGTATGTACATCGGTTTCGGTTAGCACAGGGAAGCCGCCTACCAAATTTCGTGAAGATGGGACAATAAATACGAAAGTTCAACATGGCGGACGTTGTCGACCGTTATGACCGTTACGTGTAGAATTTCGAAATGAAACCTGCTTAACTTTTGTAAGTAAGCTGTAAGGAATAAGCCTGCCAAATTTCAGCCTTCTACATTCACGGGAAGTTGGAGAATTAGTGATCAGTGAGTCAGTGAGTCAGTGAGTGAGTGAGTCAGTGAGGGCTTTGCCTTTTATTAGTGTAGATTTAGAAATATTTCTGCTTTTCCTATAGATTTAAATGCTTAACTCTCTTTTGTTGATTTCATTATATTTTGCCCTTGCTCTGTGCAGTTTTCCCCCTTTGTTGTATGTTATTAATGAGGATTAAAAACTAGCAGAGCAGAGACCCAGGCAAACAACATGGAATAATCAAAGGCTGCAACTACTTTAGCATCAGACCCACTAATTAGTAGATAATGGATTAATTAAACAATTAGAACACCTTGAAAAGTAGAAAGAAAATCAAGATGAAAATACTGTTAAAAAGAAAAAAGATTATTCCCATATAACTGTTTGGTACATTTTAATATATATATAATAATATATATATATATTATTAGCTTAGTTTTCTAATTTCTATATTGTTCCCAAAACACAGAACTTGGGAAATAACAGTTCACTATTTTTGCCCTGGAGTCCAATTAAAAACAGAAGGTGGTTGGAACAAAAACCTGCAGCCACAGGATCGAGTCTGGGAAACACTGGAATAAATCATGAAATTGGTGTTTGTATTTTTTTTCTGCATTGCTGCACTTTTTTGTTCCTGTATCATTGACTTTAATGCCACATATTTTAAAAAAAAGCTTAAAATGCTAGAATTATGCATGATTTATAAAAAAAGGTGCAGTCTTTACTTTCTTAGAATTTGTTTTTATTGGATGTCCTTTGAAAATGCCTACGAGACAGATGTTGTAATTGCTGATGTTTTGAGTCTATATTAAAATCAGTGTAGTCCCTTTTCTTCCCGTGAACTCTGTTATCAGACTGTGATCCTCTATAAAGTATTTAAGTGGACATTAACTCTGTTGTACTTGTACCTCTTTTGTTTAACAGATATGTACCCTGGAACTTTCATGAGCCAATACAAGGCATATACAACTTTAAAGGAGATCGGGATCTGGAGCATTTTTTAGACCTTGCCAACCAGACAGGCCTTCTGGTCATTCTACGGCCTGGGCCTTACATCTGTGCTGAGTGGGAGATGGTAAGTGTGGTTTCTGTTTCTTTGGAAATTGTAGAGGTATGTGTTAGTGAAATGTATAATGTATAGGATACAGGCATTGGTCAACTGGCTTAGAAGTGTGATAATGGCATCTTTGTGTTAATGTATTTGTACTTAAATCAGACTATGTCTTGGTCAGTGAATGTGTTGTCACAAAAGCATGGCCAGCAGTGTGACAAGGGCTTTAAAAACACAAAAAACCTCTGGCCCATAAAAACAAAAGTTTTTTTGATGCTTGAAGATTTACTGAGAATGCAAAAAACATTACAAAGAAAAAATGGGTAGAAATTCATAAAAGTGTTTACCTCAAAGGCAAACCTGAAAGCAAATAAGTCCAAAACTAAATCCAAGAACAGTGCCTTATAATCAAAGCCAGAACTTCAAAAGACTTCAAAAGGAAATCCAATAACGAACGGTAACAACCTCAATGCTTAAGTACCCATTTCATGAGCAGCTTCTTTTTAAATGGCCCAGCTCAGCACACAGAATACAAGCATAAAGAACAAAGTAATAAAACTGACCTCACACGTAAACACAAAATATTTAAAAAAACAAATTTTAATCCATACATAACATGCAGTAAGAGACAAAACAAAACCAAGCATATTTACATAGTAATTCATAAGCAAATTAAACAAAAAGAATGCATACTTAATCCAGGCATGAAACTCTGGCTGAAAGGCGACACACATAATGCTTAACATTATCAGAGTGCTCCATGTACATCCCTAGAGCTGCACTAGTCAGCAGTTAAAACTTCAAATGCTAATTTTTATTTCTTAGCCAGAGGAGCAGCAGAAGCTCTCTTGTGAATGTAAGCTACACTAATATACTTCAGCACTAATCATACACTATGAAGCATTAATGGTAAAGTATTAAATATTAAAAACATACTAAGAATTTGTTTTAAATTCTGTTTCCCATACCAACTCAAGTTGTTTTTTTACATCTCAAAATTTAGAGTTTCTGCTTTAATAATTAATTTTTTATTAGTTAAATTATGTTATGTAATCTGCTTTCATTTTTATATATTTTTAAGTTACTTACAGGCTCCCATAAGAGATTTCTTAGTACAGTGAATTCAGCTCTTCCACCCATTTTTATTTTTAACTTCTTTTTGAAACTGTTGCAATATTTTTTATGACATACCGTGATGCCATCTTGGATTTCCATGTACATCACCATTTTATGAGTAATTTGTAAGAGGTTGCCACTGGATTGCTATATTAGAACAACCTGAAGTCCAATGCTGGAAAATTATCTAATAAATAACACTTGAGATCACCACTGCAGTGGTTCCATCCGACATCCTTTATTATAACTGATGGAACATCTGACATACAATATGAACAAATCTGAGTTCACAATGGCAAATACTAACAAATATGCAATTGCTTGAGCTTATGAAGCATAAGATAGTTTGCATAATATAGCTGTAAATCACACACTTTGCACCAATCAAAATAACGAGAATAGTAAAGCCCATTTTGCAACCTATATTTTGTATAAATAGAAAGGCACCAAAATATCTGAACAGATTAAATGTTTACCAAAGACATCTTACCATTGAATAGGAACTTTTTAGGTATAAATATTAAATCAATGACAATGTCTTACTCCGACCTACAAGCCTATTAATGACAGCAGCTGCTCTCTTATTCAAGCATGATGTACTTATTTGTGTTGGTTGGGTGGTTGTTTGTTATATTTATTTATTTACATAAAGCATATATTTTCTTGAGCTTCTGTAAAGTAAGCATTTCACTACACATTATACAGTATTTATAATTTTTATGTGACAAATAAAATATGATATGAAAGAGGTATATAATTTCATTATCTACATGGTATATGATCTTGAACTGAAAGAGACGCACATAAACTGTTGGTTACACAAAAAAGAACACAAAACTTTTACCTTACAGTGCAACTAAATTGAAGCCAGTGTTGTGTACTTAACTGTGTAACGGCCGACCCCTTACCCGGCCGGCAGCTACACCTCCAAGACCTGTGTCCTGGATTAATTGCTGAGGTTAAATCTTAATCAAGCCGTACCTTTAACAAATTAAACCTTTCCCCCACAATCGACGGTGTAAAAAAGCACAAAAGAAAAGCAGATATGTAAACTTAAACTGATAAATTGTATTAAATGAAACAGACAAGCTAAACAAATTATAAATATCCCTCCACCAAAGCAACACCGTGACAAATTCCTATATGAATATAACAACCCCTCCCTTGCCCTTGTAACATATAACAAACAACACAAATATCAAAAAAGAATGAATGAAGCATGGAAATGAACGGTCATGAACTTGAGTCCGAGTAACAATTGTCCTGAATGCAGAGGACTGGTTAACCGATATATGGAGTGTTTGTAATTCCCGGAACAAAATGGAACAGCCTCACTGTGTATCCTCGGCGATGGTGGAAAATGATCCGACCCCGGGGTCTCTCGTGATGAGGGTGTTGGAGTGAGTCCGGCGTAATGAAAGACAAACTGGATGGAAATGCGCAATGTGGAATACAGCAGGTACAAGTGGTTCGTGGTCGTAAAATGAATGTCTCCTTCTCTCTCTCCTCCCTTCCTCCTTCCTTGTTTCCTCTTAATTGTTTTTATAGTCCTGTGACAAATGTAATTGATTAATTGAAAACCGGTGTTTTCCAGGTTTGGGGCTGCGATCTCCTTCCATCATCCGTCCCCCTTTACGGGGACGTCATTCACTGACACACACAAACAGTAAACGGGACTATGGAAACAAGACGCACATGGTATGAACACAAACAACACTATTACTACTATGTAGCCCGCCTCATCCCCCACCTTGGACAAGGGAGGGGCAAAGTACGGCTTGATATTGGCCACATGAATAGTGTCAATCTTGGAGTTAGTGCCGATACCCCTTTGAATCTGGAAATTAACTGGACCGGTTTGTCTCACGATTAATGCTGGACATTGAGATTATTTTATTGAGGTTATTTGAGATTGTGTGTTCGGTCAAATCGGGCATGCATTTCTGAAGTTGTTGTTGTGAGAATTACTATAGGTATTGTTCTTTTGACTATGAGTTTCAAAATACATTTTGGGTATTGAGAAGTTTTCTTGTTTTTCTTTGGCTTTGACAATTTTGAATTGAAACTAATAAAACAACAAAAATCAATTTTGCTCTATTTGTTTTATTATTAATAATACTCATATACTCACATCAGTACATGATATGACCTTCTGGATTCCTGAGAGACATCTGGATGTGATTTGGCATGGAGTCCATCAATTTTGAAAAGTCTTGAAGGATTTTGGGGTCTCTGTACCAAACCTGAGTTAGGTCCTAATCATCATCTTCATGTATGTGCAGTCCATTCCACAAAATCATTACTTACAAATAGGCCACAAATTTTAGTCAGTGCTGGGCCAGCCAATCTGATGAAAGGACCCCTTTACCCGACGATTCCTGCAATCCTCCATCAGAGATGATTTTACCTTATGCAGGCAAAACAACTTGGCAGTAGGGCAGGGGCACCAATTGCCACATTTGAATACCAAGAAGAGAAACAGAATAGGTGAGGGTTAGTCAGCAATTATAACTATCATATTGCTTATGTTTTTGTGCTAATGACTAATAACAGAGATGCAGTATACACAGTTCAATCAGCAGCTCTAGTCAGGATATGCTAAACTGACGTAATGAGTCTTAAACCGGGATTTGAAATCTGAGACCGAAGGGGCATCTCTTATAGTAGCAACCAGACCATTGCACAGTTTAGAAGCCCTTAAACTAAAAGCACAACCTACCACTGTTATTTGTACAGTCCTACAAGCTTCATCAGTTGTTTTGTTATTAGGAATAAATGCAGTCTTTAAAAGCAAGTTAAGTATATACTTTCTTTTGTACCATAATTCCTGGTGTTATTATCTTTGCCGTGGTTACTGGGATGGATATACTGTCTTGAATAATTCCCGGGGGCGTATGACCACTGCTAGATACAGAGATACAAAACATCACCAGCAGGGAAACTAATACTTCAACACTAATGCTGAAGTCTCTTAATTCATTCATGAAGCTGAAGGACTTCTGCAACAGGTTTAACATATAGAGTACAAGGATAATTAACAGAATTGGCATAAAATACAAAATAATTAATAAACAAGAAAATATAAATAAGAGGATAATTTAAAACAAAAAGAAGGAAAACATTCACAAACGTGAATAAAAATAAAAGAAATTAATCCATGGAGGAAATCCTGGTTAAACCTTAATACTTTGCATGCTTGGAAATGGCTTGCTAATGGAAATTTGCATTCAAACCATTCAGAGATTGCTATTTCAGTACAAAAGAAGTTGGAATCAGACTGAATTTGTTCATCAGGATGGCGAAGAAGCATCACATTAGAGGGATAATCCACTACTTGTCGAGATATTTCTGATTTTCAAAGTGAATGCTAATAGTTAAATACCACATTACTCCATCTGATTTATCTGTTTATTATCAGCTGGAACTTTATGTTTGTGCATTTAATTTTTAGATTTTTCGTTTTTGTCATTACTTATTTATATTGTAAATATTGGTTGTCTTAATGTAGTTTATATGATAGACTTTTGTGTGATGATTTTTTTTTACATTTTTGGATTTTCAACCTTGAAAAGAGCCTTGTCTCACTGTATAAAATTGTTCTCATATGGCAGCATACGTTAACTAAAATGCTTTTTATTTAATAATATGCCTTCACAAGCATCATAAGTATAATTCATGATGAGACCTTGATTACTAATTATAACATAATACAGTATTTACTGCTCACTTTTGGTAGTAGTATTTTGCAGTCAAATGTCAAATTAGCGTTTTTTTCAAGTTTGGTGGATAGGGATTGATGACTTGTTTGGGACTGAATAACCCAATCTCTTCAATACTTTTCTCAAAGTCTTATGTTTAAATTTAACATTCTGTTTTATTGTACCTTAGATTAAAATAAATGCACTAAAGAAATTTTTTGATGCATTGATGTGACAATTATGTATATTTTTGTGGAGATTTTTGTATTATATGAATTTTATAACCTATGTAATTGAACCATGTTTAATGAACATAGAAATTCATTATTACATAAAAAATATAGGCTATTCAATTTTAAAAATATGCTCTAAACTTTACTTTAGAAATAATTTAGAGGAAAATTATGGACAGAAAAATGGCAGTTATAACTAGTACCACATACTGTATATAATTTGGAGAAAAACTTTGGACATATCTTTACTCAGGGTACATTTTGGTACAAAGTTTATTAATGGAGCACAAGTATCTATATATATAATTCACTAAGGGCACGCAAGATGCACGCAAGACAGAGAGCCACGCCCGGCAACTCACAGAGCCCCGCCCACCAACTCTTAACAGAGCCCTGCCCGCCAACTGTAAGGCCATGGGATACTATGGGATACACACAACAGGGCCAGGCCTGCCAACTCACACAGCCCCGCCCTCCAACTCTAAGACCATGGGATACGCTCAACAGAGCCCCGCCCACCAACTCTAACCCTCCTCCCGCATCATGGGATACACACGACAGAGCCCCGCCCACCAACTGTAACCCTCCTCCCACGTCTACTGTTGACTTTTCATTGTTCTTTTCGGTTCCGGCTGCTTTCCTATGTAGATCATCGACCAAGTCGCCCGACCATGGGGTACGCACGACAGAGCCCCGACCACCCACTCTAACCCTCCTCCCATGTCATGGGGAAATGCACGACAGAGCCCCACCCACCATTCACTAAGGGCACGCAAGATGCACACAAGACAGAGAGCCCCGCCCACCAACTCACAAAGCTCCGCCCACAATCTGTAAGACCATGGGATACCATGGAATATGCACGACAGGGCCGGGCCCCCCAACTCCTCTGATGGCCAATGAAGAGCATTGCAAGAAGTACATACTGTGGTAGGTAGGCCAATGTTATGTTCTTGGACAAGAATGGCGGTATCGTCTTGAAAAGCAGCCTAAAACTGAATACAATGACTGTGCATGGGGTTTGCGAGTTGACACTGAAAAGAACTAGAATGAGTTTGTAAGTGCTTCTTGAGAGCACGAGTTGTTTTAAAGCCTTGCTGGCAATGTTCACATTGCATAATTCATTCAGTTGAGTGTGATTTTAAATGTGCGTTGAGATATCTCTGCAGTTGGAACGTTTTCGAACAAATAGTGCATTGAAAGACCTGTGTGGAATGCGTTTGTTCAGTGGAGTGTATGTTTAAATGTGCTCTGAGATATTTCTGGAGTGTGAAGGTTTTTGAGCAAATGTTGCATTGAAATTCCGGTGTGAAATGCATTTGTAAATGTTTTTCAGTAAGAGGAAAGTGGGAAAGTGACGTCACATCAGCGTGGCTGCAGACAAATGTTTGTGTTGAATGGATTTGCACATGGTTGAGGAGATCCATCTCTGTAATGGCACTAGACTTTCTGTTACCAGCATTCACCGCAATGTACTGGAGTGTAAAACTATCACATCTGCTACCTCACAAACTGTCCTTATTCCCCAGATTTCCCTGACCCCATCAAATTCAAATTTGCCTTTTACTTTTACGCGCTGACAATTTCCTGTTAGATTGGTGTTTGCAATGACAATTAATAACCCACAGGGCCAAAATTTCAAAAAGATATGCCTGTTTCTGCCAAAACCTGTTTTCAGTCGTGGACAATTGTATGTTGCTCTCTCCTGAGTTCCATCTTTTCATTCACTGACAGTTGTATCCTCAGACCCTCCCCATTTGGACAACTGTGTCTTTCAGGAAGTGTTCACACATCAATAAATAATTACGCAGCGTATGCTACGCCGTGGGTTGGCTAGTTTAAGTAAAATTTACTTCGTGAAATTGCATGTAATTCTTGTATCTACCTCTTTTAAAACAAGGTAACATTTTTTTTTTTTCTTCTGATGTAAACAATGCATATTTTATCAGTCAATCAAACCTAAATCATTTAGATTTATCATTTGAAGGATACCAGCAAATGTGTTCTGAATGATTTAGAACATTAACATTAAATGCATTCACTGAGTTATTTTTATTGGTAGTAGACAATGTTTGTTTAAGTATTTGCATGCAAAACTGTTACCAATAATTAAAAATTTGGTAAGAAGCACATGATAAGGCTAATTTGTGAAGCATCTGGAAATGAATGAGTATATTTGTGTGTAAGAGACCATCCTACTAAAACTTAACACTGAATTCCAAATGCTTCATTGAACCCAGATTTGGAAAGGTTGATGAATCCCAGTATGTTTACGTTATTACTTGGGTAACAAATATATGATAATGATGTTAAGTATGAATTAGGGTATGATAACAAAACTGTAACAGATAACCAAATTGTAACAGAAAAACAATGTGTATAATATATTCAAGTAAGTATTCAAAAGTGGAATACAATAATCAAACTACAATACTGTAAACGTGTGAACATAGTAAATAGAAAAAAAGCTAAAAATGAAATAAACATATACACAACAATATAAAGATAGCAACATAAACAGAGGAGTATCAGAAGGTAATAATTTTTAATAAGACAGTCAATAGGTAATACAAGTAAAATAAATAGAAATAAAGAAAGAATTATTCTGAATTGTACATATGCCAAAAAATAGTACATAAATAAGGAAGAATTATAAGTAAAGGGTACAGACGTCCTCTACAGGTGTTTATATTATGACTAGTAAAACAAAATTTCTTTCTGAAAATGTCATTTTCATTTTTCATTGGGTAAGGCTGGGGAGGCAACATTTTTCAAAGGCTGAAAGCAACTGCGTAAAAAAGAAAATGGGGGAAAAAACAATTTTTTTGACATAAAGGGTTTATTATATATACTTCATTGTAAGAAGACTTTTTTTCTTGTTCTTTGACTTTTTTTTGGTAACATAAATCCATGACTATCAATTCATAGTTAGCTGTTTTAAAAGGAGGTTGTATTTAATATGGATATAAGGTCTGCAAAAGATGTCCCAACGGAGGGGGTTCTTTTGAGATTCTCATACATTAAACAAAACAAAGTATTTTCAAGTCTCAATAGTGGAATAACTCATGAAAAAGCTTGGAGGAGCTAACAAATGCAGTTACTTCAATGTCATCTACCATGCAGACTATTCAAGAAATCAAGTGGAAATGATTTGAAGTTGCATTCAGAAAAAAAAACCTGTAACTACAGCTACCAGAGGTGGACAAGACTGTCCTAAATTCCATGCTGCAGATAAGCGTATTGCCTCCATTACTGGAGAAACCTAATTTTCAGGCATTTTATGTGTAGGAGAAGGCACCATGCTTCTGACACTGGAGCAGTCAACTGTTCATTCAAATTCTTTAATAGTCTTCCAGTTGTTAGTGTAGCCTAGCTTTTGTATGCACACATCAATTTTACTTGCAAAGACCTAGGCATATTAACATACTCCATAGCCAAACAAAATGGAAGTGAAATTTAATATTTTACTATGTGGACCAGCGTCCACGTTGTCCTTTGCAAGTTACATACATCCCTTTAGCCACTCAGGAACTACCTGGTTTGTACAGATGTTGTCCTTGAGGAACAATGATATACCAAGTAGTTGAAAAAATCAGTTCCACTGAAAAAAATAAACAGGATTTTGACAAAGATAAGTAACACTCTTATGGAAATATGCAAAGTACTAAAATATTCTGTTTGCACCAAAGAAATAAATATTTCATTGTTAGTTTTTAATGTGTTATTGTTCTATGTATTTAGAAAATAGTCTTGCCTTATTAGAATTTCTCTGTTAATTGCTTCTGTACTCTGTTACCAAGCAGTGACAGGTTCAGGAGCTGATTCTTCGGGCATCTGCTTTAATTTAGATACATTAGGAATCTCTGACAGTGGAAGACCCTGCTGATTGTCTAAGTTGTGTAAGACACAGCAGAACAGTATTAATTTTGCACACTTTCTCTCACACATATAGAGGAGTACTACCCTCCGTATTGAAACATAGACATGGTACCTTCAAGACCACAATGGTGTGCTCAGTAATGGTCTATCTAGCTGAATCTGCTAATGAAGTCTCTGTGGTCAGAGAAGTTATAAGCCATGTAAACTATGGATGGGGACAGATATCTCAAATAAAGGCAACTGCCTAGACTATAATTCTAGGCAAGTGCCACTTTGTATTAGATACGAGTTGCACATGAATTCAAATCACATTGTATTTCTCACATACAGTTATACACAGTACTATGTACAGTGAAATGCCTAGTTGCCAAACTTCAATAAACAAGTAAACACAACTCTATACATAATCAATATATCCAATTGCAGAGCTAATAATTGTTATAGAAATGTAAAAATATATATAAACATACTAGCTGTGCACCCATTTAAGATGGGTTGAAATCTAAGTAATCAACATAGACAGCAACGTCAATCTTTGCAGTGCACCATCTATTGGAATGTATTTTGTAATGCATGTGGTAGTAGTAAAATGCATTGCTATAAATGTTTGTGGTGCACCATCTTTTGGAATGACAAAGACATAGAAACTGGATGGATACACAAATACTTATCCTTTTATTAAGGTAGATGGCTCTATTATATATACAGTTTTTACAAACACAGAGTGGCAAGTGTACAATATTTACATCCTGTTGAAGAAATATGTTTTTTTATTATTCATGCACACAGAATCATCATTGCTTGGAGCCTTGATGCATATGTGTGCATTAATGTCTATGACAACAGCTACTCCGGATAGGTTTTATGATCTCATTAAACCTCTGCTTTACCTCCACATGCCATCACCCTCCATAGGGGAAATTGATGTAATCCAGCATTAGAAATTATGCCAGAGACCTGTAGTGTGTAATTTAAAGATGGCTGGGATATTCCAACCTGTTGCTGGTCTCTTGTTGAAATGTTTCCATAGCTGAAAGGTAAAATGTGGTAAGGACATGTATACAGTGGTGTGAAAAACTATTTGCCCCCTTCCTGATTTCTTATTCTTTTGCATGTTTGCCACACAAAATGTTTCTGATCATCAAACACATTTAACCATTAGTCAAATATAACACAAATAAACACAAAATGCAGTTTTTAAATGATGGTTTTTATTATTTAGGGAGAAAAAAAATCCAAACCTACATGGCCATGTGTGAAAAAGTAATTGCCCCCTTGTTAAAAATAACCTAACTGTGGTGTATCACACCTGAGTTCAATTTCCGTAGCCACCCCCAGGCCTGATTACTGCCACACCTGTTTCAATCAAGAAATCACTTGAATAGGAGCTGCCTGACACAGAGAAGTAGACCAAAAGCACCTCAAAAGCTAGACATCATGCCAAGATCCAAAGAAATTCAGGAACTAATGAGAACAGAAGTAATTGAGATCTATCAGTCTGGTAAAGGTTATAAAGCCATTTCTAAAGCTTTGGGACTCCAGCGAACCACAGTGAAAGCCATTATCCACAAATGGCAAAAACAAGGAACAGTGGTGAACCTTCCCAGGAGTGGCCGGCCGACCAAAATTACCCCAACAGCGCAGAGACGACTCATCCGAGAGGTCACAAAAGACCCCAGGACAACGTCTAAAGAACTGCAGGCCTCACTTGCCTCAATTAAGGTCAGTGTTCACGATAAGAAAGAGACTGGGCAAAAACGGCCTGCATGGCAGATTTCCAAGACGCAAACCACTGTTAAGCAAAAAGAACATTAGGGCTCGTCTCAATTTTGCTAAGAAACATCTCAATGATTGCCAAAACTTTTGGGAAAATACCTTGTGGACTGATGAGACAAAAGTTGAACTTTTTGGAAGGCAAATGTCCTGTTACATCTGGCGTAAAAGGAACACCAAAGAACATCATACCAACAGTTAAATATGGTGGTGGTAGTGTGATGGTCTGGGGTTGTTTTGCTGCTTCAGGACCTGGAAGGCTTGCTGTGATAGATGGAAACATGAATTTTACTGTGTACCAAAAAATTCTGAAGGAGAATGTCCGGCCATCTGTTCCTCAACTCAAGCTGAAGCGATCTTGGGTGCTGCAACAGGACAATGACCCAAAACACACCAGCAAATCCACCTCTGAATGGCTGAAGAAAAACAAAATGAAGACTTTGGAGTGGCCTAGTCAAAGTCCTGACCTGAATCCAATTGAGATGCTATGGCATGACCTTAAAAAGGCGGTTCATGCTAGAAAACCCTCAAATAAAGCTGAATTACATCAATTCTGCAAAGATGAGTGGGCCAAAATTCCTCCAGAGCGCTGTAAAAGACTCATTGCAAGTTATCGCAAACGCTTGATTGCAGTTATTGCTGCTAAGGGTGGCCCAACCAGTTATTAGGTTCAGGGGGCAATTACTTTTTCACACAGGGCCATGTAGGTTTGGATTTTTTCTCCTAAATAATAAAAACCATCATTTAAAAACTGCATTTTGTGTTTACTTGTGTTATATTTGACTAATGGTTAAATGTGTTTGATGATCAGAAACATTTTCTGTGACAAACATGCAAAAGAATAAGAAATCAGGAAGGGGGCAAAGTTTTTCACACCACTGTATGTACAGAGATGATGCCATTTTTATTTGTTGGCCTTCCCTGATATGGTCCCAAAAGGTTGCATAAATAGAACATAACTGGTCTGTGAAGTTTAAAATCACAGTTCTCTCAGCCAGCAAATCTGTGTAAGATTAGCCATTGTTATGTTTGGTTAAAGCTTGGTTGTTTTTTATAGAAACGTCAGTAATTAGGGACCGAATTAATTTGTTGATTGATTGATGAAACGTGTAATTGATATGTTTAAACATCTGTGTTCCAGCAGGCACCATATGGCCTGAGTTTATACTTCAACAAAATAAAACCAGAAAATACTCTCAAAATATTAGCCCTGTTTACCTTTATTAATTAAATTATTCTTAAATTAAACTTTAAACTGTTGATTGCCAGTTATCTCCTGAAAAGGTGTTACATTCATAGTATTTTCTAATGTTTCAGGCTTATAGTTCAAAATCATCTCCCAAAGTATTGAGAATATAACAGAGCACAGTATGGATTAAAATTGTAATGTATACATATACAAGTGCTATTTACTCATTTGTAATTCATACATTTTATATTTTTAGCAGCCGAAAGTGGGTGTGACCCAATAAAAACAACTGCATTCCATTGGCACAATATATACTTGTGTTTGTATGTGTGTAGTTACAAAGTAAGTGAATCTATGTTTGAGCCACACTGCAATGGTAAAAAGGAGAAAAGAAAATGAACTTTGTGTCCTAGAAAGATGATAAGTGTCTAAATAATTTTTAAACTTAATAAAATATTGACAGTTATTCTCCCAGAAGAGTAGTTTTTTATGATTTTTTTTAAACTAGAGGGGTTTTATATTTCAGATCATATCCTCATTTGACTGAATGTGAAAGGAAACATGGATATTCTGATGTTCAGCATTGTTATCTCTCTGTTATATAAAAAAATCTTGGGACTAGACAAGACTTTTTCAGAGAGACGAGATGTGGCTTTCTCAGAGAGACACTTTCCTGTCCTGCGAGACAAAGAGTAGATGACAAAGCAGAACTTCGGAAAGAATTAAAAAATGTTGGCGTGATATACACGCAGAGCAGGTTAGATATAATGGAAGTACGAAAATATGAAAGTCTCCAAAAAATTATAACAAAAATCACATTAGCGCAAACAAACGGAAATTATTACTCAGTGAAATAACGGAATAGTGAAAAGAGATTGAATTTACTTTAAGTCGGAGACTTGTAGATCATCTAATTCGAGTTGCCATCAGGGAAAAGTAGTGTTTCTTCCCAATGAAGAGGCATATCCACGAGAATTAAAAGATTTGTTGTTTGGTGAAAGTGAAATCCACATAAGCTGTTACGCTTGGGTCACAGAGTTGCACACATACACAGAAGATTTTAGAAACATTATTCAGACACTTCAAACAAACATAAGTCTCTTTCAGGAGTGAATCGAGCTCTGTGTGTAGTCGGAGGAGACAGTTGCGTCTCTCAATTAAAAGAATAGAAAATCTTCCTCTTCATAGGGGTGTGCCTCGGGTGCGGGACCCCAACAGGAGCAGAGGATGTCTTGGTGAGAAGAGAGACGAGGCAGTAAGACAAAAGGACCGGTACTTGCTTTTAAATGCTCGAAGCATGCGCAAGCTAAAAGGAGGTAAAAATAACTATTTGTTTCCCATTATATCACCGTTTTGGAGGAGCAAACGCATATCCCTGGGGTGTTCAGCCCCCCTCTTCACAATCGATGCGAAGTGACTGGTACGTAGCGCATGCTGGGGGCGGGGGGATAGTTGGGGTTGGCGGGCAAAGTCCCCTAGTCAATAAATAAGAAAAATCAAGAATTGTAATTGTGTCCTATGACAGGCTGCTTTTTCTCTTAATATTGCTTAAGGCAAACTCGGCAGAAGTTAATGAAAGAAGAGTTTCAAATGTGTAAGCATTGCTATAAATGAATGTGTCTTATTTCATAATCCTTTTCCATTATGTTTTGAGTGACTGCAAGGCAGTGCTGATCGAAGAAAAATAGTTCAAATTGGCATAATCCGCTCTAATTTGAGGTGTTCATAAGAAATTTAGTAGCTTTCTACATGAGGTAGAGGTTGTGATCCCGGTATTCCACAATTGCGCTCGATAACCCCCCAACTGCGCCATGCGCTGTGACTCTGTTAAAACAGGCAAGAGTTGGTTGTCTGCTGCTGGTTCAACTGTAAATTCATCCTATGGTTGATGCAAGGAAAATGTAAATAGGTTCAGCCACTGATCTGTAGCCACTGAACCTACCTGACGAGGATGAATGTCTGTTCTTTTAATCTGAAGAAACTAATGCAGGACAACTGACAACATCACTGCTTGCTTGCTATGTCTTTGTGTGCTGAAGTGACAAATCCCATTTGATGAGACTGTTCCTGTTTTCATGACAATAAAGCTGATTTTCTAGGATGCCTGGACTCACCTCCTTCTCTCTTGGGCATGTCAGTGACCCACACATCACAAGTAGTACCAGGAGTGGGGTCTCGCACAGATGGATTCCCTATAGCTTCAAGACATTCAACCTTAAAACATTCCAAAAGCTTGCTATTGATTCAGTCTTGTCTGGGATAAGTGACAACCTCTGTAATGAGATACTCTGGTGTGATGTACACTCGCTGATGGATCTGACCCACAGATTGCTGGGCCACTTGGAGGCAGAGGCGCTATTCTAACTTGATGCATACTTTGGCCCAACTTTAATGTCGCAGTCCAATGTTTAATTGTCGAAGCTACGTTCCTCAGCCCCAGCCCATTCAAATCTTAACATGTTAATCTTCTGAAGGAGTGGCATGATCCTAATGAGCAGAACACAGGATTGTGATTTAGTCTGGTGTTAAGGTGCAGATGCACCCATATTGTATACTGCAAGCAAAGAGGCCTGTGAACTATAAGAGGGATGTGGTTCACCAATAAGTGAAGCAGATGCTCAAATTGGGTGTAATTCATTAGAGTAAAAGCAAATGTCACAGTCCAGTTGTTCTGCTGCCAAAAAGCTGTCTCATTATTGCTGGTGATTAGGCTTATTACTGTGGTGTTATCAGCAAATTTTTATGATGGAATTGGAACTACTGTACAGCATGTCTGGCCACACAGTCATAGGTGAACAAGGAGAAGAGCAGGGGGCTCTGTACACTACTCTATGGAGTGCCGAATGCCAGAATGGAGGATGGTATACTGCCAGTCGAACATGCTGAGGTCTTGTGATTAGTAAGTCTAAAATTTGGTTATCGTGTGTGGAGCAAAGTCAAAAATTGTGGAATTTGCTGGTCAGCTTACATGGTACTACAGTGTTAAATGCTGAGCTGTTCACAAATAGCACTCTTGCATAAGAATTTTTTATTATCTAGATGTGCCAGATGGTATGGAATGCAAAGGATATGGCATTCTCTGTGGATTGCTTGTGACGATATGCTAACTAGAGGTCATTAGGTGCTCCACCACCAATCTCTCAAAGCACCTCATCAAGAATTAAATGTGTACCAATGGTTTGTAGTCATTCAGATATTACACAGTTGAGTTATTAGGCATAGATATAATTGTTCTTTTGAAATAGGCATAGACAAATTGTTCTATCAGTAAAATATTAACAGTGTCACTGAAGATTTGAAGTAATTAACTACTACTACTACTACTACTACTACTAATTAGCTGCAACTTGTTAAAAATAAAAAATAAAAATGAAATTCTATCAGGCCCTGATGCCTTACTTCATATGCAGAAACAAAGAAGGATGAGGTGCTGCAGGCAACTGAATTACTTAGTACTTGTTGTCACTATCAAAGCAGCCTGGAATGAACAACGAAGATGATATTGGATTATTTTTTACTTTGTGGTCCAAAAGCATTGAATGTTTACTCTTTCGAAATTCTGTCTGTAGTTCTCTCCTATACTAAAATTTAGCCAGTCTGATTGCTTTTCTGAGATTGCATCTCTGTTTCTTGTATATTTGCACGTCCCCATTTTTGAAATGTAAAGCTGTGTGCCTTCAGCAAATTCCTGATATTACCAGTGCTTCACAGTTTCTTATCAGGATGTATATGGATTGTTTTTGGAGGCACATAGTCATCCACACATTTTTTTGACAAGTTCATTATCATCCATATCTGATAAGGATTCTCTAAACATGTCCCAATTTGCACAATAGGCATTGGAAGTTACTTGTTGGGTGCCATCGGCTAAAACTTTCTGTGCCACAAAACTTATCAAACATTTAAGAACTTGCCACCAAAAAAAATACAGAGAAGTATGAAAAGCTAGCACGTGTAAACACTCTCTGGCAACAAACAAACCTGCTGCCTCACAACCTACATTAACATCAATGTTTAAAAAACTCGACCCTTACAGTACATACAGCAAAAAAGCTAAATATGTAACCAACAAAATTATGGAATTCATAAGGTCACTTGGCAGTTGTAGTGTGGCTGGAGCGGTACGGGCTTGGGTGTTTCCACACTGAAGTGCACAGGTGTGGGATATTTCCTTTTTGATGCCGGGAGCTGCTAATTGCCGCACCTGTGCCACGTCTCCATTATAAATAGTAGGAGCGCGAGTGTGAAGGTAAAAAAAGAAAGCTCAGAAAAGAGTGCGGAGGGGAAGAAGAAAGAAAAAAAAGACAGAGGTTAAGAGAGAAGGTGGTAGGAGGTGAAGAAGTTGGTGCAGGAGCGAGTGAGAGCAGGCTCGCTGTAATAAGGAGAGACAGCTGGGTAGCGAGCCCTAGCGGGGTGATTGGCTGGCACCCGGGGGCAGATGGATTGGGTCACTCCTGCTGAGTTTTTCAGAGGAGCAGGAGTGACCACGATCGTGGACGGCTTGTTGCATAAGACCACAGAAGGCAGTGGGAGTCAGATACTTGGAAGGTTGAAGCCCCAGCATGAGCTGAGGAACCCAAGTCTCGGTCTGGTGAGAGCCATACGGAGCCATGGATTGAAAGGCTAGCAGACCAGAATGAGGAGGTCAGCTGCAGGTAGGGTGCTCCCCTGTTGCTGGGCCCGGATGGGAGAAGCAGGGGAGCTGCCAGCTAAAGAATGCACTGTGTTTTTAAAGAAGGGACTGCTTCCAGCCAGTATTTTAACCTAGTTTTAAAGGATTTATTTACTGGGATTTTAACCTCCACATTTTTACTCTGTTTTTAATTGATTATTTATTTATTGAAGTTTGGAGCACTTCACTTTGTTTGGACGCTGTTTGGATTTGTTTCTTTTAAATAAAAGCACTGTTTGCACTTGCTCTTGCACTTCCCCTTGCTTTGTATGGTGTCCTCATTCTCCAGCTCATCTGGCTACATTACCAATGGTGTTGTGTTCAAGAGGCTCCCAAAAGTAAGAAGGCAGCATGGAACAGGACCCACATCGTCAAAACCACAAATGGTACATGTGTTGAACATGATGCCGAACAGGTTGAGACATTCCTGTAAATTATCTTGCACAAAAGAAGTATATTTTTTAAATGAATTGTTTCCACCATTCAAATGTTAATATAATTTTTACTTGCCCTGTATTTAATTAGCTGTCATTTTTATACTATTATTTTGCATTTATAAAAGTATGAAAAATATTATAATCACATTCAGAAGGAATTTAGTTTTTTGTTATAGTTTTGTACACTCAACTTTCTCTTACCTTTTTCTTTTTGAATTAGCATGGCATTTCCCCCTACTTAACCTTTACCTATTGTAGCAATAGGAGGCACTATCGCTCCCTTGAACCCTCAGGTACCACGCCAAACACCAGGTAAAAGTGCAATAATAATTATTTTTATTATTATAATAAAGTGCACGAAGCACCCTCCACTCCACACTATTCATAAATAAACACAATACTCCAATAATAACAATAACCAATCCTCCACTCCCAGACGCGTTGCCCTCCTACCAACCAGCTCAGCTCTCCGTCTGGGAGCTCTCACAGTCCTTTTATATACCCTGACCCGGAAGTGTTCCAATCCCCAGTGCATGTGACTCTTAATCACTTCCGCGTCAGGTACAAGTCCTTTTCTTCTCACCCCGGAAGCTCGTCGCTCTTCCTCTGACGCACTTCCGGGTTATAGGGCACGGAGAAGTCTTCGGTCCTCCCTACAGCTCCCTCTTGCGGCCCCTGTGGTATCTTTGGGGCACCTCCATACTGCAGGGAGGGCTCCATCTGGCGGCTTGGGGGACTTAGCCGGGATAAACTGCCGGGCATAGTCCACACTATGTGTACTCATAAAGTCGTTACCGGGTTGGTCTACTGTTGCACCTTAAGATTAACACACGCCTACATGGCTATACACATACACACAGAAACTCAACAGTGCCCTATGAATGACACATATACAGCTGGTTAACCTCTAGCACTTTAAACCACACAAGTGCCTTAGGAGTAAAACAACCTGTCACTCTCTCAGCACTTCAAGAGACTTACTTATTATCAGCACGGACAACATACAATGTTTTAAAGATATCTCAGATCTATATATTACTTTTTGTCTCCAAGATTACATTTAAACAAAGGCTCAACATCCTTGACTATAGGCCATTTATCTGCCAAGAATGCCTTACTTAATGTACAGTTCCCTATTATTGGGTGGAGCTCTCAACCACAGTCTTAATAAACCTTGCAGCACAGAGGTAATGGCAATGGCTGCACTTGGTGCTCAAAGAAATCTACCTTATTACTTTAATCACTCTAGACATTAAGAAAAAGCATAGACAGTTAAAAGCAGCATGGTATTTATTACAGGAATAATAATAATAGTGAACAAAGAATAATAGAAAATAGGACCGATATTAAAGTCTGGATATATATAGTTTTTGAAAAAGCTTACGAAAAAGTAAAGATGACAAGGATGAATGTCCTAGGCGGCTTCTGGTCAAGCACTCGTAGTTGTTCATTAGATGCTTTTCTAATGATCAGATGGAAACGGCCGCACGTTGCCGGTGTCCTCTTCTGACGTTGCTCTGTTCTCTTCTTCTGACGTCTTTGCCCCTAATGTCACTCTTCAGATGAGGTATATTTATTATAAAATTTAATGCCAGTGGTTTCACAAAGATGATTGTTGCAGGCACCTGATTGGCTGGCTGTCAATATGATGGATGAATTTTGCACAGATTGTTTAATCTTGAGTACGTCAGTTTTTTCCCCAAACAATAAAACTTTTGTTGTTGATTAGTATTACTGGCATGTCTTCCTTTCCCAGGCTGTGAACCAATTTAGCAACTTGTTGTCCCAGATGCCCATGTTACAAATTAATTGATAGCCTTAGACACCAGCATGTATTCCTTTCTTTGTTGGAACAGCTGTTTTAAAAGTGAGGTAGAGTTGGGAAGAGGATATGCTTTGATGTGTCCTGAATTTTGTTCATTTGTTGTTGTCTTCAGCAAAATATAATGAAAATACAGAACAAAATTTACAGATGATCTATCCCACAACACTGTTGAATTCACCTTTTTCTTTTTTCTGTGGTGTTTTCTTTCTTAGTTGTATCCAGATACTTACATTTAACGATTAAGCAATGCAAATACAGGTGCAAATGACACCAAATGTTAAAGGGGAGTTGGTACTGTATTGTCATTTGTGATCACTAATGTTATAAAAATACAGTATAGTAACTTTCTACAGGCACTGACAAAATATTCATGCGATTTGTATGGTCATCACCCACTGAAGAAGAAGGGTGATCTCTTGGGTTGCGGCAACTACATGGGGATAACATTACTCTCAGTGCTGGTAAATAACTATATAATGGTGCACGGAATGGCCAGGCTATTCCAAATACCATAGCTGCTTTAGCGTTGTTACTGTCATTGCACCATTCAGAGTATTTTAACCCACTGTATCTGAGTATGGAATCACAGCTGTACAGCAGCTGATTGGAAAGCTCTACGGCAAATTGTGTCGAGAGTGGAGATAAGTATCGGGATACAGCTTCAAGCACACGCTTTCTCAGCCATGCACACCGTCTGTTTGAACTTCACTCATTCGGCAAATGCTTCAGAGCCTTTCCTGTAGGGACCTTGCGCTTCAGAAACAGTTAAATTCCAATAACTATAAACGCACTCAATCAGTCCATCAAGTGCTCCAGATAGAATTGTTTGCTTTTATAATTACAATTACCTCACTGTAAACTTGCACTACAGTTGTAATATTGCACAACCTGAGCCATTTATGTATTCATATTGTATATTTTTCATTGTTTTTTATCATATTATTATTGTTGTTATTTTATCACTTTATAGGAAAATAAGTTTATGGAGTTTTTGCATATTGAGTCTCATTGTACCATACAATAACAATAAAGAATTCAATTCAACAGAAGAGAGTGTGTTTTTTTTACAGATAATGACGACTGGTTTCTAAGTTGATTTAGATTTCCAAGCACTCTCTTTCTGGAGCTCTTGATATCATTTTTAAGATGGAATGCAGTAAAGTATGTATATTACATTATACATATACATTTTTAACTTTATTTACATAATGTATACTGTTCATAATTAAACGTGTGGACACGGTGGACAGCAGTAGCGATGAACTTGCGCCTCATTCAGGCATTGTTCCTGCCTCGCCCTGTACACTGTTAATAATTAAACGTATGGGCATGGTGACGTGATATATGCTTGCTGGGACTGGTGTGACCCTGGATGGATAAATGGATGGAATAATTAAACATGTATTACGAAGATATTTCAATGCTCCTTAAAAGTTTTGTAGAATTGGCGTTCTAAGCTTACAGATGGCTTGACATTTATTGTAGACCTGATTGTGTGGCGATTGGTTACTTGGAGAAGGAAAAGAAAGGACAGGAATTGGGTGGTAGTAAGTTTGAAAGAAACAGTACTACTGCAATAAGTTATTTCATGGAGGGTCACACACGGCACAGCAAGCATCTTACGGGACACAGAAACAATCTCTGGACAGGGCGCCAGCTCATTGCTACGACTGTGCCACCGTGCCCCCATGTTTTATACATGCTTTAATTCCTGTCATCATGAAAATGATATCAAGTATACATCTTAGCATTTGAATTGTTGAGAGAGCTGTAAAATCATGAACGTAATGTATTCTGTGTCCTGTCGTCGTAAGAGAAAGCCCATTTAAGATGTACATAGTGATTCACACACATGGAGTACATAGAAGAACACATGGAATATGAAGCAGTTAATGCGCTACTTTCATTACGATGGGATTTGAGAAACTAGTAAATTAAATGATTTTAAGATGAAGTTTATGATCTTCTACTTTAATGACAAAATTGTAGCGGGGCCACATAGTTAGTGTTAAATGTCAGTCCTGAGTGCATCTCGTTTCATTGTCCCGTTTGCTGTTTGTATGTGTAGCAGTTAATGCCGTCCCCGTAAAGGAGGACGGATGATGGAAGGAGACCACAGCCACAAACCTGGAAAACACCTGTTCTTAATTAATCAATCACAGCCGTCACATAGACTATTTAAGTAATCAGGAGAGAGAGAAGAAAGGAGGAAGGAGAAGGAAGAAGAAAAAAGACCATTTTGTTTCAACCACGTTTCAACTTGCTTGCTGTTTTTTCATACCACGCCTTTTCACCAGTTTTCTTTTCATTTTGCCGGGCTGTCTTTCAACCTCCATCTACTGAGACCCCGGGGTTGATTCACCATCCACCATACGCCGAGGAATCACGGTGAGGTTGCTCCAATCGCCGGGAAAATCAAACACCGCATTTACCACTAGTTCAGTTTCAGGACAGTTTTATAATTGGACTCAAGTTCACAATCATTCAGTTTATCAGTCATTTTGTTATTCGTGTTGTGTGTTATGTTACAGGGGCAAGGGAGGGTTTTTGTTGTATTTATATTTGGTGGTGTCTTGTTGCTGGGGTGAAGGGATATTTATATTTATATCTGTTTCCTGTTTTTTGCATGTCTTGTTTCATTTAATACATTTAATCCGTTTAATTTTACATCCTGCTTTTGTGTACTTACATTTACACCGTCGATTGTGTCGAAAAGTTTAATTGGTTAGAAGTACTGCTTGATAGGTAGACTATTTCTCAGTAAATTATCCAGGCCACAGGTCTTGGAGGTGTAGCTCCCGGCTGGGTAAAGGGGTCGACCGTTACAAAATAAACTATGTGATAAAAGTGGAAACTTCGAGATTGAAGTTGACATTTCGACCTTTTCTTTCCATCGTATACTTATTATTTTTGGTCTTTTCTCTGTACTCTAATACGCTTCCATATGACACTCAGATGGTGGGCTACAACTTGCCTTTTCACTGCGACTTTGATATCTGACCACATCTTTTTTTATTTTGGGCACTGTGTGACTTTCTGAACTAGAGCTGTCAAGTTTCTCCACCACTCTTTGTCACTCGATCAACTTCCTTTTGTTGTTTATACAACTGCTTTAACCAAAAAAAAGTATGTTTTTCCTTGCCTTCACTTGGTATTTGCTGAAATTCTTCTATTTTCCCAGTGGTTTTTCCATTGCCTTTTCACAGAACGCTGAACTTAAGAGGCTGTTTATATTTATTTGCATAATCAAAGAGGTGTAATTCTGGGAGTCGGGGTGGGGTGGCAGGCACATGTGTTACATTTCACGCTGACCAGGATTTATGTAGTGGAAGAACGTGGAAGTTGGCATATGCACAGATTTATGCATCTGGATTTTTTGTGCATACGCACATTTCTGTTTCTGTCCGTAAACCATGTTTAGGAGTGAATTTTATGCATCCCATTATACATGAGGCCCCAGGCCTTTAATGACCTCTTGGATACAACCATCAGCAGTGTGTCTTAATGCAGAGAGAATATCGACCATATTGAGAGGTTTGCTTACCTCGGCAGCAACATTAATGTCTATTAAGTCAGTAGTGGGATTGGGAGAGCATGGTGGGGGTCATGAGGTTGTTGGAAAGGGTTGTGTGGCGCTCTTGATATTTTTGCAAGAGGACGATGGTCCAAGTGTTTAGAGTCTTGGTGCGCCCTGTTTTGCTATATGGTTGCAAGAAATGGATGCTATCTAGTGACCTGAGATGAAGATTGGACTTTTTCAGTACTGTGTCTCTTCGGAGAATCCTTGAGTACCGAATGAGTCATGTTACCTGCATTGTAAGGAAGCGTCAGTTATGGCACTGTGGCCATGTGGCATGATTTTCCGAGGGTATATCGGTTCACAGGATCCTCGTTGTTGAGGACCCAAATAGCTGGAGTAGGCCAAAGGGACATCCACGTAACACCTGCCTGCAGTAGATAGTCATTTCCAGAGGGTGGGACTGGAACACATGTCTGCTTGTGTGGTTACCTATCGAGATCCTGTGGTGTTTCATCATGTGGTGGGTATGACAACAACCTGTACCAGTGCATGCTTCCCAACCTGGCCAAATCATTTTCCTTCAAAAAAGTCCTTATTCAAATTAAGTAGAATCATATTTGAATAGTGACATTAAATCTGACAGCCCTATTCCCTTATCTCTACTGTTCACTAATGGGACAGAGCCTTTACTGACAAGAACTGACGACCATATAACCTAGGTTACATTTTATGATTAAATTTTTATTAGAAACACCGGCAGAAACAGAAATTAAATCTGTGCCATATTTTACCAAAAGACAAAGAAACATCTCTCCACAACAGTGCAACATCCTTTATACCTCAACCCAAACCAAACCTGTATTTTCACTAAGTGCAGTGTAGTATTTAGAATGAAAGACCTGAACAGCTCCATGGAATGTAATCAGACCCATTAAAAAAGAAGTAATTTGTGAAACTTAAGAGACAGAGTAGTAGTTCCAGTGTACATACTGTATCACATTTTTAGCCATAATGACGAGAGGACCAGGTATTCCTCATAAGGTCCTAGAAGAAGGTCCTATGTGAATTTCCCCTTGGGATTAATAAAGTTATCTATCTATCTATCTATCTATCTATCTGTCTATGAGCCAAGTTACAAAAAGGAGAACCTCCAGAAAGAGAGAGAGGGAGGGAATCTGTTCAGTTCCAATGACAAAGTTATACTGCTTTTGCAGCAGTTGTTCCTAAGGCAAATACACTTTGGAAGAAGAAGAGATGAAGCATTGAGTGTTCCAATAAAAAGATAATTTTGGTTGGAAATAAATAATAGAAAGGATGAGAGCCTGAAAATTAGAAACTTTAAACCAGCGAGCAAATATTGAAAGACATCCCCCAAACATGAGTAAAATGGTGCCTGGTATATCCAGGGAACAGAGGTGACAGTATCAGTCATTGACCAGATCCATGGCATAATGCTTGTTGCCCTTACTTCTGAGGTATTGAATAGCATCTGTTTAGACTCTAAGCTCTTGACCTTTCCAGAGATAAAGGAGAAGCTCTTCCAAAGGTGAAATTTGAACTCGTCCCAGACAAAGGCATTTAATAATCTTTCGCTATTAGTTTTGCTTTATCAGATCTGTCCAATGGGCTCTCCATCTGTCTATATCAAGCTCACCATCAAATAGTAATGAATTGTTAGCTCATCATCTCGCTTTGTCCATGTGTCAAGAACATGTAGACTTGGATTAGATAGCACATACATACAGTTCACCATTCAGGTTTTATCCAAGATATTGTAATACTAGGTACATTCTGGAGCATCCTTGTGTTTTAGCGATGTTCATTTTGGGTAAATCCACTAAAAATTTGTCACTGGATTCAGATCAGGCAAACCATTCCTCCACCATTCCCATGAACTGGAAGCATAAGCAAATGTAGACAAGCCTCTTTAACTACCTGTATTCCTACCAAGAAGAAAATAAGTGACAGGAAGGATATTAGTCGAGGAAGCCCAGTATAAGTAATTCAAAGAGTTAAAAAGAACATGGAAAATTCTTGAAATTTAAGAAATGTTTCAAACATTATAAACAATATTAATTTGAAATCCTAATTAATAAATATTTGTGACAATAGTATCTAGGATATGTAGACTTCATCTAAAATGCATTTGCCTTTCTTTTATGTTTTGCAGTGGTATTCAGTGGAAATTAATTTCTATAAAAGTCTAATTGACAAATGTTAGTAGTAATTTAAAATCCTTAATATTTTCTATGTAACACTAGTTTGGGTACTGATAAAATGCATCTGTTACTATTTTACTATTATGTAACAAGACATTATTATATTATACTTTGGGTGTTTGTAACACTTACAAAGCGTCAGTAAAACATTTATTCATCTCTGCAGTGTGACCTACTAACACAACTTCACTTTGGAGTGGTTTGAAGTAGCTTAAGCAAGACACATTTCTGTTGATATTATATATTTAGCATAAGACCTGTGAATCCTTCATGTCAATAAGTAATCTTACTATCATGTCAATATACCACACTGCACAGAGATGAATAACCCATTTACTGATGTTTTATAAGTGTTATGAAGACCAAAGGAAGCCTTTGTTAAGGTCTTGTTACAGAAGGGTAAATGAGAAACTGAAGTAACTAAAGTGTTAATCGTTTTGTAAATTATGTGTGGCTTACTATGGTGTTTGATGCTTTGATTGTTTGAATCCTAAAAGTGTCTCATATTAGAGCTTCTTTTAAGAAGCTGTTGACTGGTACTTGATACCATAGATACCAATGATGGATGCTCAGACTAATTTTGGGAAGAATTATTTAGAAAGGTGTACTAGACTTTCCACCCATTGTTCATTTTTGTTTGCTTTTTGCAGTGATCATCCCATTACAATGACTGTCCAAAATGATGTTTCACGTTCATCCATTTTTCATCTGAACCTTAAAGCAGCTATACCTATTGTATACACCAGTATGATAGTAAATAAAGAGAACTTGATATTTACTTCTTTACTTTACTTTTAGATTTTTTGGAGTAGTTGTTGGTGAGACACTTTGAAAATGCAGTCATTTTATTTAAATTGTCAATGTTCCAGTTAAATAATATTATGCTACATTTCATTTTCAGGGAGGACTTCCATCATGGCTTCTCCAAAAGCCAGACATAGTCCTACGCTCAACTGACCCAGGTGTGTTGTTATTTTTTCAGTTATTTAAGCAATCTCATTCTTCAAAAACTTAAAAAAAAAACAAAACAACAACAACAACAAGCTACCCATAACATTGTCCCTACTCTCTAAACAATAGCAAAATAACCAGTGTTTTAACACTAGAATTACCAGAGCCTACGAGAAAACTCGTAATTCCGGCCCATCTTAAATTGTTTCTCACCTCTCTGTCAGTGTCTTTTGTCCTGTAAATGTGTCGATAAGCAGCAAGCAGCCTGGAATCCCATTCCCCGCCCACCGCTGCAGTTCAATTCTCAAAGAAGTTTCTCAGTGCTCAGTGTTTATCTTTGAGTGAAGTGCTGAAGCTTTATAGGGTAAAAAAGTACACACGTGTGTTCCGTGTCAACTATCTATGTAAAAACGTTGTTAACACAGAAACGTTTTTCATGTTTTAGTAATAATTGTCAAAATGTAGACATGAAATGTATAATGTGTGAAGCCTGAAATACAAATATGAAATAAACACTTTCACAAAAGGTACAAGTGTAACAAAACAAGTGCGGTTTTATCTATACTAATAAAAGGCAAAGCCCTCACTCACTCACTCACTCACTGACTCACTCACTCACTCACTGACTCATCACTAATTCTCCAACTTCCCGTGTGGGTGGAAGGCTGAAATTTGGCAGGTTCATTCCTTACAGCTTCCTTACAAAAGTTGGGGAGGTTTTATATCGAAATTCTACGCGTAATGGTCATAACTGGAAGCAGTTTTTCTCCATTTACTGTAATGGAGATGAGCTTCAACGCCGTGGGGGCGGAGTTTCGTGTGACATCATCACGCCTCCCACGTAATCACGCAGTACATAGAAAACCAGGAAGACCTCAAAAAAGCGCTCAAGAAAACATGCATTATATAATTGAGAAGGCAGCGAAACAATAAGAAGCGAGTTCTGCTACTTCGGAAACAAAGCACGATGTAAACCTACACTTTAAATTAAGTTCATAGACAGGCTGCTGCTGGCGTTTGTAATTTAGTGCCTGCCCATATAAGGCCGTCCGTCAGCGGCAATCCAATAGCAAACTGCCACGGGTAAATATTCACGGGTGAAGGACTGTGCTTAAGGAGAGGAAGATGAGATGGTCAGGGTGGTGTTTGACACAAACTCAGCGAAACTGCGAGAGAAAGTTTTAAGTGCCAGGACTAAGGTAACATTAAATAAAGCTATGGACATAGCACGAGATGGCACCAGCACAGCTGGGAACCTTCGATGCAAGTACACCGAGTGGCTCACGTGAACTGGCGCAGTGCACAGATAAAAAGCAACAGTTCCAAAGAGCGCTGAACAAAAACCGAATTACACAATTGAAGAGGCAGCAAAAAATATGAAGCGTCTGATAAGCATATTCATAAATGCAGCTACTGTGGAAACAAAGCACACGGTGGAAAAAGTCAATGTCCCGCTAAAGGAAGACAGTGTAAAAAAAACCCATGCATGCAGTGTGTCAGGTCTCAGATAAAGAAGAAGACGAGCTGTTTATTGATGCAGTAAGAAACTAATCGATGAATGAAACCTGTCATCTTTACAACGATTGACAAACACGGAATGTAACTTGAACACATCGTACAAATACGACCCTGATTGAAACAAATAATGATAATCAAATCCTTGATGACAGCAACACTCAGTAACACAAAACAATTACTGTATATTGACAATCATGTTACATTATTTTTAAAATGTTCCCTTTTCTTTTTCATAACTTCTACTTCTCCACTGCGATACGCGGGTATATATTTAAATGTATATATATTCCCCGATCTACAGTAAATACTCTCGCATAGACAAGCCACATGCTGTGGCACAATTGTAGAGTCTTCGCCTCTAATGCCGACATTCAAGGTTCGATTCGAGAGGATGCACTGAGTATGTCGCGCTACTGATTCATTTTACCTTCGCATCTCCTTGGTTTGGGACATATGAAAAAATATTCGGTTAACGCAGAATCATGTTACGTTATTTTTAAAATTTTCCCTTTCTTAGCACAAGCATAGTTGAGAAGCTTCGATGCATGTACTCCATAACGCATTAAAAAATAACGCATTTAATCACACTTTCAATTCCAAGCAAACGGGAACTTTTCTCAATGCATGATTTCCTGGTACATCCATTACACTGATGCACACATCACAGCTACAGAAATGTTAGAGTCGGAATAAAGCGCGTTCCTACGACTGATCATTTCGACTACCCGAGCGAAGCCTTGATAAAAGCGTGGTTTTGTGCACACTGAAAAGCAAGCAAAATTAGATGCATTACAGAAAGCAGACTTTGTGGCTCTTACTGGGGATCATTGGACTTCCGTGACCGTTAGTAATTCTAATTACATCTAATTACAAAATGTTCAATGATCACACTGTTTTAGCCTAATGTACAAAATAATTTCGGCTAAGGTTACTCAGAGTTTAAAGATTAAGTTGGTCAAATTACCTTTTATGTTTCTGACTTATTTTTTTAAGAAGAAAAACTGCACTTTATGTTGAAATTTTGGTTATTATTATTTAAAGACAATACTATTCTGAAAATCTACTTAAAGTACTTAAACTACCACTTTATTTTTAAGTCTGCCCAATTTTAACCAGGGATGATATTTTTGTTTCTGTTTTGAATTCAAATGCAGTTTAAAGGCTTTTTTTTTTCAGAAATTAAAACAGCTTCAGTTTACAATATTCATGTACATGTCTATTATTTGATTCTGTCGCCCACTAAAACACTTTTAAATAAAAAAAAATTTGCGATTTGGGGCAAATTTACGTCGATTACATACGATTAATCAAGATTAATTCTTACACAGCCTCTAATTAATTGGATTAATTTTTTAATCGAGTCCCACCTAATATATATATATATGTGGATATATATATGTAGATTTATATATATAAATGTGTATATACAGTATATATGTAGATATGTATATGTGTATATACAGTATGTATATATACAGTATGTATATATATGTATGTGTGTATATGTATATATATATAACTGTGTATATATATGTGTATAGATGTATATATATATATATATATATATTTATATATATATGCCAGCAACACTCATGACAATGACAAAACAATTACATTGTCAATCATGTTACGTTATTATTAAAATGTTTCCTTTTCTTTTTACTTCTCGCTGCCAATCGCAGGTATTTTGCTATATACATATATATATATATATATATATATATATATATATACAGATATATACAGATATATATATATATACAGATATATATAAATATATATATACAGATATATACAGATATATATAAATATATATATACATATATATAAATAGATAGATATGACAACAACACTCAATATCAATGACAAAACAATTACATTAACAATCATCTTACGTTATTTTTAAAATGTTTGCTTTTCATTTTCATAACTTCTTTAACACACTACTTCTCCGCTGCGGAGCGCGGGTATTTTGCTAGTAATAATAATATATTTTATTTTTATAGAACTTTTCCCATGCTCAAACCACTAAACATTAAGAATTTAAAATGAACAAACAGATTTATGTGTGTATTTTTAGCCATGCACGTCACAGTTTTTATAAATAATAAATATTTGAATGTGATGACGGCAATAACAAGAAACAGAAATTACAAAAAAAAAGCTAATTGTGCAGTCATTGCCACTTCAGAACAAAGTGTGAAAATCTACCAAAGTCATCAGTGCAAAAATGAACTGTTACTGAAACGTTTAACTTGTAATTATGTAATGCTCTGTGGCAGCAAAAGTATAGAATATTGTGTTTTACCTCAGTCTTTTTCCTCAGAGATACTGTATAAGCTGCCACTCTCCTTCGTCTTTCAGTTGGTATTGTATATGTTTTATAAACATTTTAGCTGTTTTATGCCAAATATACCTAGCATTTATATTCATGATTACCATCTACTGCATCTCAGTTTAAAATTGATTTTTTAAATGCATGTGAAATGAGTCTATGTAGATCCATTGTAACACTGAGGTCCAAAAAAACCCAAAAAGTGTTGTTGTGCCTGCTGACACCAAATTATGTTAATAAGTCAATTATTAGTCAAATATATAATTTTGTGCTTTTAAGCTTTTTTGACTTAAATTTTATTGATAACAGTGGAGTTATATTGCTTTTCATTTTTTTTCATATCCTGGAACCATGATGTATATATGATGTTTATGCACAAAAATGTTGCGTATGCCTGTTTCCATGCTCACATTGAGATGTATGCTTTAAGCTTGGCTTAAAGTCGCACACATTTTCACGGCAGCTTTGGACCATGCATATGCACATTTCTGCTCAGTTTTGTAAACGGGCAGGCGACTACTGTTTCTGTGTGGTTTCCTTTTCTTTTTTAAATTCGCATACATGAAGCGAACTTTATCAAATACGTTGAAATTAATTGCATATCGTTTACAAATTTAAGACATTTGATTGTAATTACTCTGTAACAATGTAATGGTACATGGAATGGCCAGACTATTCCAACTACCATGGCTGCTTTAGCGTTGTTAGAAGACATCACAAATAGAATAATAAGAAGAGAGTGCATATTTAGAAATCATATGGATTTCTTTTCCCATGATTATGACTTACTTCTAAGTTGATTTAGATTTCCAAGAGCTAAACTGATGTCAGCTTTGCAAAGGTAGACTTTGAGGAATTGTGCTCTACCTGTTCCTTTGCAAGTTCTGCCTGCCCTTGGGTTTTTAGCCACAGGAGCTTTTCAGTGTAAACTGACTGACTGATTAGGTATTTCTCAGTCATCACTGAGTCATGCCATGCCATGCTATACGGATGAAATGGTCAATTTCATGCACATTGCTATAAAGGTGCATCAGAGAACGGATTTGCTTATATAAATAGGAAGCATTTCCTGTCCATTAATCTTGCATTGTGCAAGCATTTAGCATGCTGCATAATGTGGCACACATCTCTGGCTTGCCCATGCCTGAAGAGATGCGGTATGATGAAACTGACCCTGACCTAACAAATAATCAGCCAAATTGGACAGCATTACAACTTCATTTGAAAGTAATTAGGAGAATCTAAAAACACATACTTTATTTTTTTAACCAGTTCATTTAATTTGTGGTCAATATCACATTGTACAGCATTTATATTCCCTAGTTCATTGGCCACATCTTGTACAGCATCCACTATTGCATTTTGTGACTCCAGCTCAGCTTCTGTCAGTACATGGCCAGATGGTCGCCTGCTGGTTTCCAAGATACAGGTGTATGCACAGCCAGCACCCGAAGATGTTCAGGATGACATTAGTGTCACTGCTTGCTTGCTGTATTTTTTGAGTGCTGAAGTCACAGCTACTGTTTGAAAATGCTTACAGTTGTTCCTGTCTTCACAACAATCAAGCTGATATTTTCGGAAACCTGGACTCACCTCCTCCTTTCTTGTGCGAGTCTGTGACCCACACATCACAAGTGGAACCAGGAGCTGGGTGTTGCACAGATCCCCAACAGGTGCAAAACGTTCCTCTTCCACCAGAGCCGCATTAGGCCTCTGCAGATGCTCCTGCCCTTATCAGTCCCAAAGATGTACTCGTGAAGATAGCTTCTTGGGACAACCCGGAATGTTTCCTATTTTGTTTTGAACACATGGCCACGATGAAGCATTGGGACAGGGGAGGCTGGGTGGCTATCTTGGACCATTTTATGACCAGGGAGGCCCTGCATGTTCTGTGAAACCTTCCTCCCTAGATATTTGAAGACTATGATTTCCTGAAGCACCAAATCCTTCTTCATATGGTTATGAACTCCGTGGCAAGAGGCAGCAACTTCCGTCTGTGGCAAATCGATCTGGATTGCAATATCTGAGGAGAGGTGCAGGACTTAGCTGGTTCTATGGAGACATCTTAGAGTGCATTGTAGAAAACCTCACTATTGATGCTGTGTTGCTGTCTCCATTGATGCTGTTGGATTCTGTAAGTGACCTCTATGTCATCTGACTCAATGTGTTCCGGCAGTTACCCTGCACAAGTACAGAGCGTGTGAACATTCTCTGTGTTCTTGGGGTTGTCAAGGACTGTGACTGTACTATTCTAACTGAAATATAAGGCAAGGAAATTTAAAGTTTGGACTGCCATATCGGTTCCTTCACCATGGCCTTTCTTAGCTTGGTGGAGGAGTGGCCTATTCCCATGAGTCTTGACCACCTGAAAAGTACCTCTTTCTTTAGTAGAAAGAGAAGGGCTTGCCATGGACAAGACTGGCCAGATAGCCAGCTTGGAGATTGAACATGATTTGGCCAGAGAGGACGGGGACGATCCTTCCCCTGAGTTTCTGGGAGATTTGGAGGGTCCTTCACAACACATGCTTGCCTCTTCAGTATCCATAGACAGGGATGCTGCTTCAGGCTCTGGGGAACTATTCCCTATGGTGGCAGGGGCTGACACACAGACCGGGTCAGGGGCTTTCGCTTCGGGCTCTGGGGACACAGGGGCTGACACACAGACCGAGTTTGTGTGCTTTTAACAAGCAAACTGCAGCTTAAATATTGCATTTAAACAAGCACATGTTGCAGGTGATTGTTACTATGAAGAGTGGGGTGGGTCCTAGGTTCAAAACTCCACACTTTTTAATTAAGAATGGCTTCTTGTATTGAGTGATTTCCAGTTGCATTGGTGTGGACTGATTGCACATTTGGTGGTCAGAATTGGACAAGAGAGACAGTATTGAAAATATGGGCAGAGATCTTGAGCTGTTTTGTAAGCCTTGACCTGACTGTCAAGTTGTTTCCGCTCACTGACCTTTTATGACTCCCCTTTCACCGATGTCTGTTTTGGACGACCCTTTTAAAAGAGTTGGGTTAGATATTGTTGGCTCACTTCCAAGAGTAAGAATGGTTATCGGCATATACTTGTGCTGGCTGATTATGCAATAAGATATCCCAAAGTGGCCACTTAGCAGAAGGCTAACATGCACTCTATTCCTAAGGCACTGTCAGAGGTCTTCATTCGTATTGATATTCCACATGACATTTTAACTGACCAGAGTATACCTTTTACTTCCTGTCATCCATGGCTGTGAAGCATCAGCAATGTGAACAGGAGACCCAGAAAGAAAATTATGGTAGAAAAAGCAAACTTTGTCAATTCAAAAAGGGCAATTGGGTGCTTGTTTTGATCCTGTCTGACTGACATAAGTTTCTGGTGAAATGGCTGGGTCTTGTGGTAGTGCAGGAACGCATGAGTCTTGTGAACTATTAACTTAGGATTCCTGGTCAATGCAACCCTGTGTATATCCTACATGTTAATCTTTTGAAGGAGTGGCATGATGTGAATGAGGTGTTGGCCACTACCGCTGCAGTGTTTCAGATTGAGATTGCTATTGGTGACGATTTGATGGACACTCAAGAGGGTTAAGTTACTGTCCCTGATCAGAAGGATCTCTGATGTCTTTTTATCTGTGCCTGGCCAGACTGAAATTGCTGAACATAGAATTGTGACAGCCTAGTGTTAATGTACAGCTGCGATCAAATCTCATTCTGGAAGCAAAGAGAACTGCGATACCTGAGGAGGTGAAGCAGATGCTTGATTTGGGTGTGATTCGAAAGAGTAAAAGTGAATGGCACAGTCCACTGGTACTAAAACTGGGTAGCTCTGCTTGGTTTTGTATAGATTTTCAATGCTTGAAAAGGATTTCCAAATTTGGTGTGTACCCGATGCCACATATTGATGACTTATTGGAGAGGCTCGGGAAGCCTTGTGTATTTCCACCCTGGATCTCAACAAGGGATACTAGCAGATGCTACTGGAGAAATCCAGTCATGAGAAGACTGTGTTCGCCAACATTGTCTGAATTCACCAGACTCCCATTTGGACTTCATGGTGCATTGACTTTTCAGCGGATGGTGAATCAGATTCTGCGACCCCATTCTGTATATGCTGGAGTGTATCTTGATGACTCATTTTCAGTAATGATTGGCGGTCACAGTTGACAGTTTGAAGCTGGCTGAGTTTGAAGAAAACCCTAAAAAGTGTAAATTGGGTATGTTGAAAACACAATATTTGGTGTATTCAATAGGGATCTGTTTGATTAGACCTCAGTTAGACAAGGTTGGTGAGGAGCTTGCATAGCCACATCTGGAAACACAGAAACAAGTTTGTGCTTTCCTTGGACTCACTGGTTATTACAGGAGGTATAGTCCGAATTTTACACATAGAGCCGCCCCGTTCATTGATCTGATAAAGGGCAGAAAGAACCGCAGCGTCATTTGAACCAATGATTGCGAAAGGTCCTTTTATGATTTAAAGACTGCTTTGTCTTTGTTTCCAGTTCTGCGGATTCTGGGCTTTTCTAAGGAATTAATTCTACAGACAGATGTGAATGCTTTTGGTTTGGGAGCATTACTCTTTCAGAGTTTTCCTGGTTTGGAATATTCCATCATGTTTCTGAGCAGGAAATTGCTTCCCCTGGAGTATGTTTATATGGTTATTTTTATATATTTTAAGCCCTTATAAACTCTCCCACACTCTTATAAACATTTCCCACACAGTTATACAGCATAAACCCTTTATATTCTCTTAGTTATTAGGTAAGATTGATTGAAATTATTTATGTAAACACACTGTTTATATGCTACTCAAAAACATACGTATAGTATATCATTGAGGAGTTTTATTTAATACGTAATACAGTTTTAAACACATTGTAATTGATTAGGTAATATAAAAATAAATGAAAAATCTACAACATGTAAATATAAATAAAAACCAAAATGTTATTTTAAAGATATCGAGCGTCTCCGATATCACATATGTTACAGCCATTATGATAGACAGGCCACCAACAATAAATCTGTACAATGCAAGTTAAATTGTATAAAATGTGTGTACAGTTACAGTAAACGTATGTACATGTACTAAGTATGTAGAAAATTAGTTACTGGTACTCACCAACTATGACACGACGACTTGTCCGATAACGATGAGATAAATGTTACTGTACAACAAAGGACAGCGTTACAGCTCTTCTAAATGTGCCTCTTCAGGTGACTGTGTTTCTTCTTCCACTGAAGGCGTACTAGGCGGTGTTTTGTGGGTAAGGAACATTGTGATGGGCAGTTGCTGGTGCTGCTTTTTCATTTGTGTAAAGAGGTTTTTATACACTTCCGTGGCGTCGTTAAGAGCATTTCTAAATTGCAAAGGAAGAATCATTTGCGGGTCCCATCCTTCAACCGATGTCTGGAGATCTTTTGCTATTCGTAGAATGGTCATGAGACTCTCGAGAGTTAGGCTGGCGTCTTCTTCCTGTGCTGGGTCCTCTTGTTCCTGAGCCAATCAGCACCCAGGAACTTAACCATGTGCTTTGATTGGGTAGCTTCTCAGCCATCCACTAATAGCATGTCTTGTATGAAATCAACTGGGCAAACCAACCGAGGAAGCATGTACTAGAAATAAAAAGACCCATTGTCCGCAGAAATCCACGAACCAGCGAAAAATCTGTGATATTTATTTAGATATACTTACATATAAAATCCGCAATAGAGTGAAGCCGCTAAAGTCGAAGCGCGATATAGTGAGGGATTAGTGTAAAATGTAACTACAAGAAAGACATAATTGGTTTTTAGTAGTTTTTAAAACGATCCTCAGTACTAGCCTGGTGAATTTCTGTTGGTAAAGTATTCCAGATTTTGGGTGCATGATTGCAAAAGGCCACCTCACCACTTCTTTTAAGTTTAGCTCTTGCAATTATAAGCAGGCCACCATTAGAAGACAACACAGGTAACCAATGTAACAATGCTGATACTGGTGAGATGTGCTCAGATTTTCTTTTTCTAGTTAATATTCTGGCTGCTGCATTTTGCACTAATTGCAACTGATTGATGTATTTCTTTGGTAGTCCTGTTAGGAGTGCATTACAGTAATCTAGTCGACAAAAACAAAATCGTGAACTAATTTTTCATCTTATGAAGTTATAAGAATCCTAACTTTTGCTATATTCCTTAAGTGAAAAAATGTAGACTTAGTAATCTGGTTAATATGTGATTTAAAGTTTAGTTCAGAATCAATAATTACCCCTAAATTTCTTTACCTCCATCTTGATTTTTAACCTTACAGGATCAAGTTTATTTCTAATACTCTTGCTATATCCATGTTTGCCAATCACTAAGATTTTGCCAGTCACGACCTTGTAGTTAGGATATAGCGGGTTGGATAATGGATGGGTGGATAAGATTTTCTGTTTTTTAGTTTGAGAAAGTTACTACTCATCCATTCAGAAATACAAGTAAGACATTGGATCACTAAGCCAAGAGTGTCAGGGTTATTAGGTGCTATCGATAAATAAAGTAGTGGTGTCATCTGCATAGTTATGGTAATTCACCTTGTACTTTGAGATAATCTGACCTAATGGAAGCATGTACAGTACAATGAAAAAAGCAGCAGAACCAGAAGAGATCCTGGTGGTACACCATATACAATATCATGGGTCTCCGATGTACGATCAACACAACTAATAAAGAATTTCCTACCTGTTAAGAAAGACAGAAAACCAGTATAAAACACTGCTGGAGAGGCCCACAAATTGTGTAAGGCGATTTATAATAATACTGTGGTCTGTGGTGTCAAATGCTGCACTCAAGTCTAAGAGAATAAGAACAGATATGCAGCCTCTGTCTGCATTAACCTGCAAATCATTTACTACTTTAAACAAAGCAGTTTCTGTACTGTGATTTGTTCTAAAACCTGTTGCAGCACACCCTGGCAGCACATCCGGATCCCAACAGGGCTGTAGATAACTCCGACTCCCATGAATCCCTTTGGGAATCCGATACACCACAGCAGCCCATGGGGGTTGCCATCTAACGTCTTGCTGCCCATGCTTGCTCCCCTGGTCCTCTCAGTGAAGAGGTGTCCCGGCCAGGCAAGGACCCCGTTTGTCTGTGAAACTGTATTTTGAATGAAATCAAGAAATCTCACTCTTCCTGGTCCTCACTTTTTCTGTTCCTTCCTGCTCAAATTGCTGCAATCAAAATGAATATTGTTCCTGTCTGAATTTTGTTAATTCCACTCTCACCCATCTCACATTACTGACACAATATAAAGTCCCTTATTCCTAAATTTATTTGGAATGGTAGGAAACCACAGTTGAAATACAGTATGCCTGCCTAACTTTTCTTTGAATTATATTAATCTGGCTTTTGAAGTTCATCCATTGTTAGCTTGGCTACATAGCCTTAAGTGTTCTCCCTATTGGTTACTGCTTGAGTCCTCTATAGCTAGTCCATACAATCTAAGTAATATTCTATTTTGTAAATTTCCCGTAAGGTCTTGTAGACTCTATTTTGGGCCTGTTATGTCTCATGACATTCAGTTCTGGCACTAGGTCGAGAAAAAACACCTATATTTAATAATTCGGCTATTCTAATTGGAGGACAATCTT
This sequence comes from Polypterus senegalus, assembly GCF_016835505.1. Classification (NCBI taxonomy): domain Eukaryota; kingdom Metazoa; phylum Chordata; class Cladistia; order Polypteriformes; family Polypteridae; genus Polypterus; species Polypterus senegalus. Next base: position 47,068,897 of record NC_053159.1, read on the forward strand.
GCATGGTCTCTCCTTGGACCCATCGAGACCCATTCCGGACTGTGCTCATTTCAGGAACTACTTGCATGCTTCAATCTGCCCTCCTCAGGTCACCTCTTAAGACCGACTAATGGTGTTGATTTACAGTCTAATCTTCTTTCTCATTCTCTATATCTCTATCTAACTATTCTCACTGCTAGCAAAGGTTCTGTATTAGCCATTTTTTCTTTATTATCCTAGGCCTCTTATAAACCTGTTTCTGTCACTTATGTGTGGACTGAAGATTTATTCCATTACAAAAGAGACATATGCTGGAATACTACATTAAAAATGTACGTTTGTCTTCCAAAAACTCAAACTATCAGTTTTCACAACTTCAGATTATTCATAGAATATTCTTCACTCCTCAGAAGTGACACAATGGGCTTGGGATTGGATTCATTATGTCATTCCTGCTCTCTAGATTTCCCTGGTACTTTCCTTCATGTTTTTAGGAAGTTTCCACATGTCTTCCTTTCCCTTCTGGTCTGCAGTTGCCCATTTGCTTTCCTGTTTATTAAACTTTAAAATTCTCTTTTTTCATTCAGTCTTTCTCCTTACTGACAATTCTTCCTTTTCCTTTAATTACTATTAAAACTGAGTGTTCTTATTTAGTACTATAGCTGCTAAAATCATTATTGCATCAAGTGGAATCCACATAATTGATGACTGCTCAATCCTCGGTTGTTTCATTTTTTTAGTTTAATCCATTTAGAAATGTCAATTGCCAGAATTAATAATGCTTCCTCTAAATCCATCTACCTGTGGAGGTTGGCCCCTGATGCACTTAAAGCCTATATATATTGTAGCTTCTTTTTATCTTTTATTTTTGCATTTTTGTTTTGCTATCAAGTATCTCATGTGCTCTTGTATAGCTATAGTTGAAACTCCAGAGTGCCTCGGAGTTCAGGGGCTATGATTTTGTCAGATTTGTTTTTCTTTTGGTGTAATTTTCATTACTACAAGTATGTACTGTTTGAGATGGGGTTTTATTGGTTTTTTTTTACTACATTGCTATCTTGTTTGTTATTTGAAACTTTTGACTATTTTTATTGATGGAAAATAGATAAAAATGTCATTACAAGAAATAGAAAAGTATTATAATGCATGAAGTAAATGAAAAAAAATTCCAATTAATATGCAATTAATTTTGATAAAAAATGTAGTTGTATGATTAATTACATTTTTTTTATTTGAACAGCAGCCCTAAAAGCACATGACAAATACTTTAAACAAAAAAAAAAGAAAAAGAATGTAGATCTAAGCCAGGGAAAATGCCTGGCTAAAACATAACAATGAGTTTCACAATATGTAGTCAAAATTGAAATTTGTAATAATTTTAATTAAGCACTTAAATTCTGTTTCAGATTATCTACAGGCTGTTGATAGCTGGCTGAATGTGCTTCTTCCTAAGATAAGAAAGTGGCTTTACAACAATGGAGGAAACGTCATCAGCGTGCAGGTACTGTGTGGGGATTCCGGGGATTGAATAAAATCATTTCTGTTGCATGTAAAGGTTAAATAAAGGGAAGCACAATGGCAGTAGTTGACAGAATCGCAAAACAGTGCCAAAAGCAGGTCCATGGGAAGTGTTTGCCCGACTACAGAGTGACCTGAGAAGATAATAAATATTTTTTGATATAATTAGCCATATTGTGCCATCTTGATTAGTTCTGTTTGTGAAATAAGTGATTGTCTAAAAATATAAAAGTCATGAACCCACCCAAGATCTTTTCTCTAAACTCAAAGCAGTGCAAAAAAGTTTATCTCTAGAACTTATGAATGAACCTCAGCACTGTTGTTATCTTGCTCAAGTAAAGACATAAGAGAGATGTCTATAGTGAGTGGCCACAAAAAATTTGTTTATATGAAAGTTGTTTTTGAAATTCACTATGGTCTTCTTCAGGGTATTGTTGAAACATGAACAAATGACTACTGCTCTTTATAAAATTACAAAATTAAAGTCTGCTCAAGAAATGTGATCTTCTGGCTTTTCCTGAAGTTATCTACTTAGTGGTTTTTAAATATGTGACATTTTTATGGTCTATGAATATTATAAATTGACGTTGTGCACTCTCAAGACAGTGTCAGCACTCATCCAGCTCCAAGTTGATGTCAAACAACTATTTTCCACATCATTGTTTTGTCCCGTCAAGGTGAGTTTTGTTGAAAAATTGGCACATAACACCAAATGGAGGTGCTAGATACACTGACATTGAAATTGAATTGCAATGGTGTATCAGTGTTGTTCCAAATTACTACAAATAATCCACATGTCATCAATATACTCCAAAACAAATACTCATACACTATCTTGAAATTGTCATCCACTAATGATTGGAAAATTGCAAGGCTGTCTGCTATATTCAAATGCAGTCCAGAAGCAACTTCTGAGTGGCCCAGCCCGTGGTTCTGCCAGAAACACAGAGAAAAAAAAAGGAATTCCTATATGAATTTGCATATGAATGCAAAACTTTGTGTAGCCTAGCAACATTCAACCCACAATGCAACATGTTGTTGTGTATCTAGAAGTGGTGGTAGTAGTTTATGATACAGTGATTTTTTTTTTTTTTTCTGTGACGGTACACAGTGGTATGTATGTATGTTGCACCGGCACCTCAGCTGGAACAGCTGGTCGTAGCATCAACTACATGTTAAATGATTCTATTATCTATTGTGATTCTATAATCAATTGTATGCTAATAGTCAGATGTATTCCAGTTTCAACAAGTGAGTGCGTATGTGGCTTTTTGCAAATTAATATAATAGTTATATTCAGCCCTTTGGTCATTATTCCGGTACAAGCATAACCAGCCTCTCGTTGAAATTCACGGCCATCACCTCAGCAGCGGTGTGTACTTAGAAATATTTTCCTGTCCACGTCTCCACCTCTGACGTCATTTTCGCTGTGACTCCTTTTCAGCCAGTGTGGGATATAAACTAGACTTGCAGCTCAGGGATATGCAAGGGGAGCCCGTACTGACACATATTTCAACGGCACATACATTGAACAATAAAATAATGGAATTTGCATCTATTACAGTATAATAGTTTAAAATTTCAATGATTTCATTCGACACTGGCAAACTAAGTAGAAATGATAATCGCCAAACCTATTTTTTGTTGCATTTGTGATCATTTTAGTTGCAGTCTGGAGCTCAGGAGGGACCACGGGCTAGGCCACTTGGAGCTTGCTTCTGGGATGCATGTGGACTCCAGGCTGCCCTTTAAATAGACCTGCTCTGCAAAATTAACTATTTATACAATATGATAAATTGCCTGAAACACTACCCAGAAAGACGACTGATTTTTTTAATTGGTCCTGCACGACCTGGTGCTCAATTTTAGCAGTTCTAAATATCTCCAGGATTGCAGGTTTGATCCCAGTGTTTGTTTGATATTGTTAGTTTTCATACATGACAGGAAATTGAGTGATCAGGAGATGAATAGTAGAAAACTGTAGAGACAAAGTCAGGGACAGGATAACGGTTGATAAATTGGAAGAAGTTTAAAGAATACCAGTCAGAAGTCAAACACAGAGAAACAGGCGAAGCTCAAATAACATTAAAACAAACAAGATCTGAAAAAAAAAATGGACATAAGAAAAAAAATAAAGGACCAAGAAAATTTTGCAGAAACTCTTTGACACTAACTTCTTCTTGAAAGTAGCTTTTATGTTCTTCTAACACTAATGAGAGATTTACATAGATTGAATATTTGGATGCTAGAAGCTGTTCCCCACCATCTTATATAGACGGGAAGTGATAATATAACATACCACATTACATCTTTGTCATGTGACTGGTAACCAGTATAGCAACAGTAAACAATATGATGATTGGCATGCAAAGATTAATTTAAAATGGAGGTGACCATAGATGATAATAGAACTTTATTTGTCACCAAGGGAATTTGGCTACCACTACAAGAAACAAAGTGGTGTGATTTGAATAATGATAACAAATATGAAGACTGAAAAATAAGTTTAAGGACAGCAGAATTGATCATACATGAAGTCCAAAAAAGAAAATAACTCCAGAATCACTACACATAGAGTGCCAGCAGTTTTATTATTTTCTTCAATTATTTTATACTTTTGGGTTTTCCTTGAGTTTATTCTTTCCCAGTGCTATTATTTTCTCAATAAATATACTTTTGTTTTAATAGTTTGGCCTCATTACAGTTATTTGGGTTTGGGGATGGCATAAGAGCACTCTTTATTTTTGAAAGTGGTTTATAAAATGAATGAACAAATAAATGAATGTGAAATAAGAATGAGTCTGAAAAAGGATAACTTAAAAGCCATTACCTATGTTTTGTACTGGAACTGACCTTCACTTTTTATGGTTTTCTGGTGAAACCTACCACATCAGTTGTTTTCCAGTCCACCATATGACCTCCAATTTTCATAGTCACTGTTTCTTTAACATAGTTACTTGTTGTCTTCTCCCTCAGTGAATCTCTTTATATCTAACTAATACTCTCATTTCTGCCAGATAATCTTATGAACTGGAGTTTCCTCTAAGGCAAAAGTAAAGTGAGGCCTCCAAAAAAAGGCTAGGGAGCAGACCAGGGGCCTCATGTATAAATGATACTTATGCACAAAATTGTTGTGTACACTTGTTTCCACACTCACATGATAATGTATAAAAACTAAACTTGGTGTAAAGCCACGAACATTCTCACTCCAGCTCCAACCACAGTGTACACAAGTTTTTGGCTCGGTTTTGCAAACTGGCAGTGCCCAGCGTCAAAGTAGTGCTACTGTTCCTGTGTGGTTTCCCTTTATTTTTTAGATTCACATCGCAGACCCGGCTTTATCAAATTCACTGAAATTAACCGCGTATCGTTTTTTAGTTTAAGGCATCTGATTGTAATCAACCTATAACCATATAATGGTGTATGGAATGGCCAAACTATTCCAAGTACCATAGCTGCTTTAGCGTTGTTGCTCTCAGTGCACCACTCAGAGTATTTTAACTCACTGTATCTGAGTGTGGAATCACAGCTTTATGGCAGCTGATCGGAAAGTTGTATGGCAGATTGTATAATGAACAGAAAGAATTATCGGTATACAGCTTCTAGTACATGCTGCCTAACCCATGGGCACTGTCTATTTGAACTTCTCCCATTTGGCAAAAACTTCAGAGCCTTTCCTGTATGGACCTCGCGGTTCAGAAACAGTTTCATCCTAAGAGCTATAAATGTACTCAATGAGACCATTAAGTGCTCCCGGTAGAACTGTTTGTACTTACAAGTACATTTACCTCACTGTAAACTTGCACTGCAGTTGTAATACTGCACAACCTGAGACACTTATTGTATAAATATACAAAATTATTGTATATTTTTCATTGTTTTTTATCATATTTTTATTATTATTATTGTTGTTATTGTTGCTATTTTACCATTTTATAGGAAAGTAAGTTTATGGAGGATTTGCATATTGAATCTTATTGTACAATACAATAACAATAGAGGAATTCAACTCAATAGGAGAGAGTGTGTATTTACAGATGATGATGACTGGCTTCTAAGTCAATTTAGATTTCTTCTTGGAGCTCTTGATATAATTTTTAAGATGAAATGAAGTAAAGTATATATATTACATTATACAGATGCATTTTTAACTTCATTTAAATAATGCATAATGTTAATAATTAAACGTGTGGACATGGTGGAAAGCGGTAGCAATGAACTTGCGCCCCATTCAGGCATTGTTCCTGCCTCGCGGTGTATGCTTGCTGGGACAGGCACAACCCTGGATGGATAGATGGATGTAATAATTAAACAGGAAGATATTTCAATGTTCTTTAAAAGTTTTAAAGAATCGGCGTTCTAAGCTTACAGATGAGTTGACATTTACTACAGAACAGATTGTGTGGCGATTGATTACTTGGAGAAAGAAAAGGAAGGACAGGAATTGGGGATTAGTACATTTGAAAGAGATTGCTGCAATAAATTATTTTATCGAGGGTTGCACATGGAGCAGCAAGCATCTTGCGGGAGGCAAGAACAATCTCTGGATGGGGCAACAGCTCATTGCCACCATGCCCCCATGTTTTATACATGCTTTAATTCCTATCATCATGAAAATATCATGTATACATCTTAGCATTTAAATTGTTCAGCAGTCTGTAATAATATGAATGTAATGGATTCTGTGTTCTGTCGGCATAAGAGAAAGACAGTTTAAGAAGCACATAGTGATTCACACACAAAGAGTACATAGAAGAACACATAGAATACAAAGCATTTAATGTGTTAATTTAGTTACAATGGTATTTGAGAAACTAGTAAATTAAATGATTTTAAGATGAAGTTTATGACATTCTACTTTAATGACAAAATAAACTATGTGAATAAAGTGGAAATTTCAACCTTTTTTCCACTATGTCCCTGGTTTTTTTTTTTTTCTCTGTACCCTAATATGCTTCCATATGACACTCAGATGATGGGCTACGACTCACCTTTTCAGTGCGACTTAGATATCTGACCACTTCTTTTTATTTTGGGCACTGTGCAACTTTCTGAACTTGAACTTTCGAGTTTCTCTGCCACTCTGTGTCACTCAATCAACTTTTTTGTTGTTTATACCACTGCTTAAACCAATAAATAGTATGTTTTTCCTTGCCTCCACTTGGTATTCTCTGAATTCTTTTTTCCCTGTGCTTTTACCATTGTCTATTTACTGAGGCATAATTGTGGGAGGAGTTGGAGTGGGACAGCAGGTGCATGCACGTGCGTTACATTTCAAGCTGACAGGGATTTATGTAGTAGAAGAACGTGGAAGTTGGCATACACACAGATTTATGCATCTGGATTTTTTTGTGCATACACACATTTCTGTTTTTGTCCATACACCATGTTTTAGTGTGAGTTCTACGCACGGTGTTATAGATGAGGCCCCAGATCCCTACCTGGTCTGCCCAGCTGAGGCAATGTTTACTTCAGTCAGAGCTCTAAGGTACCTGCTGGTTTCAGCTTGAGCAGGACTCAGAAATGGGGAGTTGGCAAAATAAGTATAAAGATTTCGAAATTTGGCCAGAATTCCATCATTGAGAAGGATGACTGTAAACCTTCATTTTGTATGAACTGTACTAACAAAGAATCTTTATAAATGGAAGATTTATTAACAAAAAATACAAAGCAACAATGAGATGTGCAAAATTCAAAAAGGGGCACAAAGAAGTTACCCAAGAGGCAATCCTAAACAATCAAAGTTTGTTTAATGTTAAGCAAGTTCCACAGCTTTTGCAGTGGTTGTTTTGTATTTAGATTCAGTTCTGTTTACATGGTTGTGTTCTATTTTGTGTATTTTCATCTTCAGTTCAGCACAGCAATTTAATATCAGTAAAAAAATTATTCCATAGTACACTTTCATGTACCTCAACAACTTCTGTCTGTATCACTGTTATAAGTGGATGTTGGTCAGTAGGCTTAGAGAAGCAGAACCTCTGCTCTAGATCACCATTTATGCTGCTTTATACATTTATGTTAATTCAGACAATAATCATTAATTCATTCATTCTTTCTCAATGACAGCCTTTTCTGCATATCTCCACAACTTATCAAATTCCTTCTTTAGATTTTCTCATATATAAGCATAATTTTTTTCAGTTTGTTTATTACCTTCCTGAATTTACTTCATAACAAAACATTGCACCAGTTATTCCTTTCCTGGACAGGAAACCAAATATAATTTCATTAAATTTCAATGACAGAAATAGAACTGCTCTATTGAGGTTTTTAGAAAATACACAGTACAACAGGAAAATCTGACAATTGTTTAAAGATTGTTATTGTTTTTGATTTTTTACACAAAGGTAGAAAATGAATATGGAAGTTACTTTGCTTGTGATTATAACTACCTCCGCCATCTGAAAGTGATGTTCCAGTATTTCCTGGGAGAATCAACTGTCCTTTTTACCACTGATGGAAACACAGACTGGGAGATGACTTGTGGGACTCTGCAAGGATTGTATGCTACTATCGACTTTGGAACAGGTGATGTGACTGCTGAGAGAAATTATTCCTTTATGAAATACAGACTAGGTTAGGTAAATGACTATGCCTAACTAAGTATGTTGCTTGGATTGAACTGCTTTTAATTCTTTCATATGCAATAAAGTATGCTTGTGGTAATATATATGCTGTGCATATATATATATATTAGCAAAATACCCGCGCTTCGCAGCGGAGAAGTAGTGTGTTAAAGAAGTAATGAAAAAGAAAAGAACCATTTTAATAATAATGTAACATGATTGACATTGTCACTGTCATGAGTGTTGCTGTCATATATACACACATATATACAGTATATATACATATACATCCACATATATATACATATACACACATATATACAGTATATATACATATACATCCACATATATATACATATAGCAAAATACCCGTGCTTCACAGCGGCGCAGTACTGCATTAAAATTTTTATTAAGAAGAAAAGTAAACCTTTTTAAACTGAGGGAAAATATGCCAATAATTATTTGTTAAGGATCTCTTTGTATACCATGTTGTCAGTTCGGCCCTCCGGTTGTAACATGACCAAGCTGTGCGCTGAGCTTACTCTTAAGGATGCAACGTACAGTTGGCCATGTGAACAGTAATCTTGTCTCAAATCGCACAGTTTGGACTGCTGCTGTCAAAATCGGTTTGAGTTTCATGGTTTGTTTCAATTACGACAGTATTTGCAGGATTTGTTGTGTTGAAGTGACATTTGGCATCTGTCAAGCGTCCACTACTGAAATCGTCACCTGTGAACCTAAGATGTTTAAGAGGCATTGGCGGTTGTCAAAAGGTGTAAAATATTTGGCCATTTTGGTACACTTGAAAGCAACAACTGAACAATTCAGTGGCAGCCATCAACTCACATGCAGAACCATAGGTGAAGGGCTTAAGCATTTCACTCTTATAGTGCTCCTGTATAGTATAAAATCTCCTGTACCATCATCAGTCCACACCTTGAACCTGTCCCAGTCATTCAATACATAAGACACAATGTTCCTCCGGATATCAAGAGTGAGCCTGATATGGCCCTGTAATATGATCATCTCGATAGACATGGTAATGGGGGTTGGAATGATAAAGGAAATGGGTACCTGAGCAATGTAAAGTAAGTGTAAAATACCTACACAATAACAATAATTGTAATAAACAAACAATAAAACAGCGGAGAAGCCGTGGATTAAACAAAAAAGGCTGTAGTTATCAGTAGGGAGACGTGAATCCCGTGGCAAAGCAAGGAAGGGAATGTAGAGACCGGAGCGACAGACGGTCTTATATAGGCAGGCAGCCAACAACGTGGGAGGCGTTGGGATGGGGGACCCAACGCCGCCTCACACGGCGACCGAGCTTCAGTCTATGGACGTATAAATGTACGTAAGTAGGATTCAGTTAGCGTTGGGAACCTGTGTACCAAATTTCTTGAAGATGGGCCCATAAGTAACAAAGACTGTTGAAAAGTTCAATATGGCGGCCGACAGTGGCATCATACCACCGAAATAAGTACGTATATTGGTTTCGGTTAGCTCACGGAAGCCACCTACCAAATTTCGAGAAGATGGGGCCATAAATAAGAAAGTTCAACATGGTGTACGTTGTTGACCGTTATGACCATTACGCGTAGAATTTCGAAATGAAACCTGCTAAACTTTTGTAAGTAAGCTGTAAGGAATGAGCCTGCCAAATTTCAGCCTTCTACCTACACGGTAAGTTGGAGAATTAGTGATGTTGGAAAGTTCAATATGGCTGACAGTGGCGTCATACCACTGAAATAAGTACGTACACTGGTTTTGGTTAGCTCAGGGAAGCCACCTACCAAATTTGGTGAAGATGGGGCCATAAATAAGAAAGTTCAACATGGTGGACGTTGTTGACCGTTACGCATAGAATTTTGAAATGAAACCTGCTTAACTGTTCTAAGTAAGCTGTAATGAATGAGCCTGCCAAATTTCAGCCTTCTACCTACATGGGAAGTAGGAAAATTAGTGATGAGTCAGTGAGTGAGTGAGGGCTTTGCCTTTTATTATTTTTATATATATATATATATATATATATATATATATATATATATATAGTGAACACGGCCCAGACACAGACAGGCAGACATGTTGTAATCCACCACCACACGTTTATTTACAAGGTACTATTTACAATAATCAAGTGCACACAAACCCCCAAACACAGTCCTGGCCACAAAATGCCTCCCTCTTCGGGCCACCTCCACACTCTCTCCTGCTTTGTCCTGCTTCCACCCGACTCCAGCCTCGAATGAAGGGAGACGGCCCCTTTTATATCATCCCGGATGAGCTCCAGGTGTTTCCTGGCATTCCTCCCTGGACACGCCCCAGTGTGGGGGAAATGCCGGCTGTTCTCCCGAAGCTCTCCGGTGTCCCTTCTCTTCTTTCCCCCAGCACTTCCTGGTGTGGCGGAAGTGCTGAGGTCCAGGGTCCCCAAGGCATTGGGGCACCCCCTGGCGGTGACTACGGGTCCCTACAGGGTTGGGCTTCCAAGCCCTCTACCCGTGGCCCCCAAAGCAACCAGGATGGCCGCCCCCACGTGATCCAGGGCGGGCGTAGATCCTCTTCCGGTCCCTCAAGGCATCCCGGCCGTGTCGTTGCCCCTGGCATCCCTGACAATATACAGTATATATATAAACATTGCAGATTTACAAACAAACGGTAAATGACTACTACAGCTTTCCAAATCTTTATCATTTTCATTTTGGCATAGTTATTGTGCAGGAAAATGCAACAACAGACGTAAACACTGTTTAAAAAACATCCTCACTTTTATATTCCTCACATTCACATTATGATCACCTAGCTTTATTATGTAAATAATATGTATTTATGTATGCAGGACAATAAAGCATGTTTTTCATTTTCTTATGAAATTTTGTTGTGTCATAAAATTTAAAGGATATTATAAGTATGCAAACATATTTGGTATGTATTTTAATATTATTTTATTATTTTATACATATTTCATTTTCCACAAATAGTTATTTTAAGTGCAAAATACTGTAGAGTGTAAGTAATTATATAAAACCGGTTGATAACCAGACACAGTAGTTACACACTCAGCCATACAAAGCAATTTTAGGGTCACAAACAGATACTAAAGGTAACATGCAAGCTTCACGTATATCATATCCAGATTGGGATCTGAACCAAGGACTACAAAGCTATTAATAATTGTTCAGTATATGTTTATTCTTTGTTTTTTAGTTTATGTAGTACATAATTATAAAAATGTTTTGTGCTACTTTGGTAATGGTACTTTTTTTCACCTTGTGTTTTTTTTTAAATGTTTTAATTTGGAACTTGTGTTGAAGATATTAATGTTTTACTTATTTAAGAAAAGTGTGCTTATATCAACAAAACTCATTTAGCTCGGAGTTTCACAATTATGTTTTAATCTCTAAATTTTTACTTTCTGAGCAAACCTAACTTGTTAAAACATGTTTGCAAAATCTTTACTACCATGCAGAATAAAACATAAAACTGCTCAGAATAAAGCTCTATGTGTGCTAGTTTATTATTTTTGATTTTTATAGACACAAATATTACAGAAGCATTCATGAGGCAACGGAAATTTCAGCCTAATGGTCCTTTGGTGAGTATTTTTTGTATTGTTTTAGATAAAGCATTAATAATTTTGTTGATTGATTATATCATCTAATTCATATTTCATGTCTGTAAATATGTATTTTCCAATTCCCTACCTACACTAAATGTTTTCAGGTCTTGAACAAATTCCAATTTTGCAAAAATATTAGAAAAACAGCACATTAGGAATGATACATTTTATCCTTGTGTCATGTAGTGAATGAGCAAGGTTACCCAACACAAGGTAATACTACAGTGCATCTGGAAAGTATTCACAGCGCATCACTTATTCCACATTTTGTTGTGTTACAGCCTTATTCCAAAATTGATTAAATTCATTTTTTTCCTCAGAATTCTACACACAACACCCCATAATGACAACATGAAAAAAGTTTACTTGAGGTTTTTGCAAATTTATTAAAAATAATTAAACTGAGAAATCATATGTACATAAGTATTCACAGCCTTTGCTCAATACTTTGTCGAAGCACCTTTGGCAGCAATTACAGCCTCAAGTCTTTTTGAATATGATGCCACAAGCTTGGCACATCTATCCTTGACCAGTTTCGCCCATTCCTCTTTGCAGCACCTCTCAAGCTCCATCAGGTTGGATGGAAAGCGTCGGTGCACAGCCATTTTAAGATCTTTTCAGAGATGTTGAATCAGATTCAAGTCTGGGCTCTGGCTGGGCCACTCAAGGACATTCACAGAGTTGTCCTGAAGCCACTCCTTTGATATCTTGGCTGTGTGCTTAGGGTCGTTGTCCTGCTGAAAGATGAACTGTCGCCCCAGTCTGAGGTCAAGAGCGCTCTGAAGCAGGTTTTCATCCAGGATGTCTCTGTACATTGCTGCAGTCATCTTTCCCTTTATTCTGATTAGTCTCCCAGTTCCTTCCGCTGAAAAACATCCCCACAGCATGATGCTGCCACCACCATGCTTCACTGTAGGGATGGTATTGACCTGGTGATGAGCGGTGCTTGGTTTCCTCCAAACGTGATGCCTGGCATTCACACCAAAGAGCTCAATCTTTGTCTCATCAGACCAGAGAATTTTGTTTCTCATGGTCTGAGAGTCTTTCAGGTGCCTTTTGCAAACTCCAGGCAGGCTGCCATGTGCCTTTTACTAAGAAGTGGCTTCCGTCTGGCCACTCCACCATACATGTCTGATTGGTGGATTGCTGCAGAGATGGTTGTCCTTCTGGAACGTTCTCCTCTCTCCACAGAGGACCTCTGGAGCTCTGACAGAGTGACCATCGGGTTCTTGTTCACCTCCCTGACTAAGGCCTTTCTCCCCCGATTGCTCAGTTTAGATGGCCGGCCAGCTCTAGGAAGAGTCCTGGTGGTTTCGAACTTCTTCCACTTACGGATGATGGAGGCCACTGTGCTCATTGGGACCTTCAAAGCAGCAGATATTTTTCTGTAACCTTCCCCAGATTTGTGCCTCGAGACAATCCTGTCTCGGAGGTCTACAGACAATTCCTTTGACTTCATGCTTGGTTTGTGCTCTCACATGAACTGTCAACTGTGGGTGGGACCTTATATAGACAGGTGTGTGCCTTTCCAAATCATGTCCAATCAACTGAATTTACCACAGGTGGACTCCAATTAAGCTGCAGAAACATCTCAAGGATGATCAGAGGAAACAGGATGCACCTGAGCTCAATTTTGAGCTTCATGGTAAAACCTGTGAATACTTATGTACATGTGCTTTCTCAATTTTTTTATTTTTAACAAATTTGCAAAAAATTTTGTCATTATGGGGTGTTGTGTGTAGAATTCTGAGGAAAAAATTAATTTAATCCATTTTGGAATAAGGCTGTAACATAACAAAATGTGGAAAAAGTGATGCACTGTATGTAAAAAAGTAAGGACCATCAGTTAAATCAATCCTGATCACGAGATAACTAGAGTCAGCTAATTACACAAAATTAGGCTTGATTTTAGCCAGTCCTGCTCAATATCTTCACTTCAACTTCACTTACCATTACAGTTTGTCAGCTTAACAATTGCATAGTACCACAATCAAAGGGTTTCTCTTGCAGAGATCGGTAAAAACACACTTTATTTCTGTCTGGGAAAGGCTATAAAAGTCATTTGTAAGACTGTGGAGTTTCACAGTATCACAGGGAACACTGTAATCACCCAATGGAAAACACTTAGAACAGTTGTAAATCTCCCTTGCAGTAGATGGACTGTCAAAATTACTCAAATGATGCAGTGTAAAATCATCCATCTAATGTACTGAAAGTTACTTATGCTGCAGCAAAGGTTAATATGTCCACAATCAGAAAAAAACTGGAAACAGTGTACTTTATTGGACAGGTGAAATCATTGCTAACCAAGAAAAACATACAGGCTTATATTTTAATTTGTCAGAAAACACATGGATGATTCCCAAGCCTTTTGGGGAGAATGCTTTATGAATCAATTTAACAAATGTGGAACATTTTGGAAGACATGGTGTAATGAAATACACTGGAAAACTCCAACATGAGTTGGGGAATGACCCCCATATAATGTCCGCCGGACAAGATGAAAAAATGAGAAAAATAGCGATCAAAAACCAAAGCATTTGACAGTCTTATAATCGGTACATGAGGTTTATATAGAAAATGGTGGCAAGAAATGGTTTAATACAGGAAATTACATCATCAGGGTGGGCCGGAAGTGATGTTATCGTTAGGAGCCGGAAGTGACATCATCAATGGTACCCAGAGATGAGATTGTTGTGTAGTAGCCATTTTGGGAAACTGGAAGTATTGTGGATAAGTTATGGTTTTTCTTCTTTGGTTCTGTTGAAGGAGAGAGAGAGGCATTATTGCACACAATCAACCCTTTATCTCCTGTAATATCATTCACCTTAGAACTTGTTGGCTGCTCCTAAGCACACACGTGTGACACATGGGTCCTGTAATATTTGGCATTAAACAAACAAACATAATATTCCTCATTAAAACATCATTTCAACTGTGGTGGTAATATGATGGTAAAAGGACGCCTTTCTCCCTCAGCACCTGGAAAGCTTAGCATAATGGAAAGAACGATGGATTCTGCTCTAAATCAGAAAAGTCTTAAGGAGAATGTCCATCCATCCTTTTGTGAGCAGAAGCTAAAAGATAGGGTCATACAGTAAGACAGTGATCCAAAACAAAATAGAGTCTCTCAGAAAGGCTTAAAACAAGCAAAATTAAAATTCTGGACTGGCCTTGTCAATGTCCAGATCTTAAAACAATCAGTTCATGCTTGAAAACCTACCACTGTTTCTGATATAAATTAGTTCTGGAAGGAAGAGTGGGCTAAAATTCCACTACAGTTGTCTAAAAGACTGGTACTGAATTATAGGAAGCATTTGGCTGCAGTCATTGCATTAAACGTGTGGCACAACCAGTTACTAAGTGGCCATTTTTCACGTGGGGGTTTTTGGTGTTGGATTATTTTGTTCATTCGGTACAAATTCAGTTCATTCAGTAAATAATATATATTTATGTATATTATCAGAATATTATAATTTCATGCATATCTTTTTAACTTAAGTATTCTGTGTAATTCTTCTGTCTGATATTTTGTAGTATTAAATTGAAATACACAAGTCCAATTGAATTTTCCATTCTGGAATGGTAAAGCTGTTCAACTTCTATCAAAATTCTTCTTTCTTCATTCTTCTCTTTTAGATATAATACCTTAACCTCATCACAGGAATTTACTAGCTTTAACTCATTCGCACATTACAGGTCATCCTAGCAGTTCCCATAATCGATAGCATTCATATGAGGGCTTTCAGTTCAAATGTCAGTATTTGAATATACAGTGTAATTTACACAGTGTACAGTGTAATTTCAAACATATTTTAAAATCATCCTATTCAAAGGCAAAAGCTGTAATTCAAATGTAAATGAACAGTTGTTTTCTTTACCTGCCATTAATTTTGGTGTTGTGTTACTCTAGATACAATATGTAGTGGCTGAAACTGGCAGCAGATTTTTATTCCATCTACTTTCTTAATTAGTAGACAATTGCTGCTGCTAATAGAACAGAGTTCTTTTGCTTAATTTTAATTGACTTGCTTCTTAAAACTCAGAGCACTTAATTATTAAATTTTTACTTAATGAGCTATAAAGATTAATTTCCAAAAGATATGTGCTGAGCAAGCCCTGCTCCCCTACATTTTACTTCTGTTTTCTCCTATAGCTGTCTGAACTTCTCTCTCTTTGCTGTTTCCAAAAGCTTGTTAGTAAATTTGCTTAACAATTACTTCCCCTATTTTGACATATATGTCCAATTTTCAGACATTTTTTCAAACCTCTAACCTAAGAAAACAAAGATCTACTAGACAACCAAGCAAGACTTTAAAGCATCATCCCTTGATCTTTTCATTCATATTAATGTCACTGGGCCACATGTGAGAACACTATAATGCCTCACATGCTATATGTAAAAGTTCTCTAGCTTTGTTCACAAATATGCTGACTTGGAAAATTGCAAAGTATTATATTTGACTTGAAAAACTGCTAAATCAAACTTCTTGGTATTCTTCATCTGGTTTTGTTTATGTATGCATTCAGTCTATGAATTTATCAGCAAATTACTAGGATAAAGTACATTACACCTTGCCTGATGAAGGGGCCTTAGCTGCCTCACAAGCTTGCATTTGTAATCTATTTAGTTAGCCAATAAAAGGTGTCATTTCACCCTACTTTCTCCTGTAGGGTAAAGTACATCTAAGAAGAGTTTTGGTTCCCAGTCAGCTTTCACAGCTATCTTAACTATAATTTCTTTCAAGATCTCAAAGTTGCTTTTCACACTAGTGACCACAGCACTCTCCTGAAATGTCTGAACAATTATGCTGAGTTTTTACTTCTGGATGTGCTCATGTCTTTCCTGTCACATGCATTGAGTGAGGAATCATGGTGAACCCAGCTATCTATTACCGTGAAATAAATGTCTTCCTTAAAGACTTCATCTATTGTGTATTAAATGTTGTCAGAAATGACAGCATATCTTTTTCAGTTGATTGGGAGAAGGTTCCACTTTTGGTGGACCAACCTGTGCAAAACCTTGGAAAGCTTTACAGGGCTGATCTGATAAGGATATACTGTAGCTGCCTCTGTTACATCTCAGCTCTCAGATGGCCTGAGTAAGATCGACCAGAGTCTCCTACCAGGGAAATTCTGATGTTATCAGTTCATCTTGTACCCATGCCTGATATGGCTGCCGAAGCTGTGCGACATTGACTCCGTAACAGTCAACAGGATGAACTCAAAAGCCAACAATTACATACGGCTTGTGCTACCGACAGGAGAAAATGAGGCTTCTGTTCGAGCTGAATCACCTGACTTGTCTGTTCAAAGTAGCAAAGTCGAAGTTCGCACAAGATGCAAGTGGAATGCAACTCGGGCAATAGACCAGGTTATTAACCAACTAAAACACCAGGCAATAGTTGGAGTGGTGCAACCAGGCAGGACCGGTCTTAGATGGGGAACAGCATGTAAGTTGTGGTCCAAAGCCTCAAAGAAACAGAGGAAAGACCAGGTGATATGTAATGTGAAGATGGAGGAGGATGGCTACAAAGTAAGGGCAGCAACAACAAGGGAGATGGACTACCTGGGAGGCTGTGATCAACAAGACAGTCGCGTGAATGGATATGTGAAGGATGCCCAAGCAAGGCTAAGCTTCCTGATCAGGGCCACTTATGACACCCTTCTGAGTCCTCAGAATCTGCACCTCTGATATGGCTCGGAGGAGATATGCCAACTGTGCAATTCACAGAACCAGAGTTTCCAACATATTCTCTCTCTCTGTAAAACAGCATTACGGGAATATAGATGGTGTCAAACTATATCCTGTGTAAGCTAGCCGAAATCCTGGAGGCATACAAGTCGAAAGCAAACGGGCAGCCCAGTAACTTCACAGTGGGTGATTCAGCTTCTTAGGCAAGGGTGCAAGGTTCAAAACAGCAGCACAAGGATGTGGTCTCTCCTGTCACCTGGAGGAAAGGGTGTAACAGCCGACCCCTTATTCCCAGCCGGCAGCTACACCTCCAAGACCTGTGGCCTGGATAATTGACTGAGAAACCTTTCCTGTCAAGCCGTACTCCTACACAGATAAACTTTCCCCACAATCGACGGTTTGAAATGCAAAGACAATAAGCAGAATGTAAAATTAAACAGGAATAAATGTATTAAATGAGACAAGACACGCCACAAGACAAATGTACACTCAAATATTCCTCCACCCCAACAATCCCCAAAGCAAAACTGACAATATATATATACAAATCCCCTCCCTTGTCCACGTAACATATAACACACACCACACAAACGACAAATGACTGGCAAACAGAATGATTATGAACTTGAGTCCGATACGTGATTAAATGTCCTGAATACGGGTACTGATTAATGGCGATTGTAATGTTTGTATTTCCCGGCGTTTGGAACAACCTCACCGTGATTCCTCGGCGTGCGGCGAATGATGATTCGACCCCGGGGTCTTCAGCGGCAAGCAGGTTGAAAGGCAGTCCGGATGAATGAAAACAAACTGGATGAAAGCGCAATGGAATGAAACGGCAGGCAGGTTGTAATCGTGAATGCGTATTGGTTGTCTCCTTCTCTCTCTCTCGTGCTGGTCTCCCTTTCGTCTCCTCCTCTGCTCCTTAAATAGTCAGTGACGGCAGTAATTGATTAATTGATATACAGGTGTTTTCCAGATTAGTGATTGTGAACTCCTCCCATCATCCGTCCTCCTTACGGGACAACATTAACTGATACACATACACGCAGTCAATGGGACAATGAAACGAGACACACACAGCACTGACATTTAAACACTATGTGGCACCGCTACATTCCCCCAACCTTGGACAAGGGAGGGCCGGCACGGCTTGAGGTTGGCCACATGGAAGGTGTCTAACTTGGAGGCAGCGCCGATACCCCTTTGGATCTGGAAATTGACTGGACCTGTTTGATGAATGATTTTAGCTGGACCTAACCATTTAGGCGCTAGCTTGGCGGAGAATTTTCTGCTGGCATCTGAGAGATGGTGAGCTCTAATCCAGACCAAATCACCCGGCTGGAAGTGCGCTTCCCTCCGCCGGGCATTATATAGCTTGGCGTGTCTGGATGTCGAACTCACCAACCTCCCTTGGATTCTCCGCCGTAAACCCTCTACCTTAATCAAATTATTGTAACTGGTGGTTTCTGGACTAGGGGTGCTGGGAAGGAGTCGGTCGAGTGGGCCCTTAAGCTGTCTGCCCAGCGCAACCAAAGCAGGCGTCTCACCTGTGGCTTCATGCACCGCGGTGTTCAGGGCAAACCGGAGCTCGGGAGCCATTTATCCCAGTCCTGATGGCGTTCACCCACATAGGAGGCGATCATGTTCTTCAGGGTCCGTTCACTCGCTCCGTCATGTTGGCCTGGGGATGGTAAGCGGTGGTGAGGTTTTTCTTCACTCCCCAGGCTGCATAAAGTTCATCCAATATGGAGCTTGTGAACTGCGGACCCCGATCCGAGATGATGTTTCTTGGCACCCCCCAGCGGGTGAAGATTTCGTTCTTCAGGATGGAGCATATTTTGTTAGCCCTTGCATCGGCTAACGCAAACAGCTCCACCCACTTCGAAAAATAGTCTACTACTACCATCAGGACGGTCTTCCTCGAGCTGGTGATAGGAAATGGCCCCATTAGGTCGACTCCCAAAGTCTCTCCTGGTCCATCTGCGATTGTCGATTGAAGTAATCCCCCGGTTTACCAGGTGGGTTTTTTAGTTGTTGGCAGGTGGCACACGTCTTCACGTGGTGGCACACGTCTTTCCGGACAGACGGCCACCACGCAACCCCCAGAATCTTTAATAAAGTTTTTGTCCTTCCAAGGTGACCACCTAAAGGACTGTCATGGTAGTGCTTCAGAAAGTCGGGGACGAGCTCTTCCGGGACCACCAGTTGATGTTGCAGACCCCCAAGGGTGGATGGAATAGTCCTGTACAAGACCCCTGGAGGTCCACAAAGTGTACCCGGTCAGTCGCTGTTGCTCCAGCCCTTCCCTGATGTTCTGGCAGAATGGACTGGTAGCTTGTGCTTGGGCTAGGTCTTCAAGGCTCCTTGGCAGAGGGAGGATCATCTTTTCGCCTCTGCCAAACACACCATCCCGACGGCTCCGATACCCTAGACAGTGCATCCGGCACGATGTTACCACAGCCCTTCCGGTAAGTCACCCTGAACGTAAAATTCTGGAGGCGGAGGACCCACCTGGTCAGACGGGAGGAGGTCTTCGGGTGATTGAACACCCAGGTCAGAGCGTGATGGTCGGTGTACACTTCGAATTCAACCCTCCAAATAATGTCTCCATTTCTCCACAGCCCACACGACAGCCAAGCACTCCTTCTCAGCTGTCGAGTAGTTCAGCTCAGCGCCGCGCAAAACTCGTGAGGCGCGCGATGACATGTTCAGCCTGGTTAATTCTTTGAGTGAGCACGGCCGAGCCCCAGGTTGCTGGCATCAGTTTGTACCTGGAAGGTGAGCTGTGGATCTGGTTGGGCCAGAACGGGTGGCTCTTGTAGGTGGCTCTTTAGTCGCTCGACCGCGTCCTGGCATTCTGTGGTCCACTCCCACGGGACATCTTTTTTTCTAAGCTGGTTCAAGGGAGCCGCTATATCTGCCATCCGGGAATAAACTTATGGTACCACCCCACTAACCCAAGAAAACGTTGCAACGACTTCAAATCTGTGGGCGTGGGTACTCCCGGATGGCCAAGGTCTTCGGGGTCTACAGCGACCCCTCCGATGAAAGAATGTGCCCGAGGAAGCGTATGTGGGGTTGAATGAAGGTACACTTCTTCGTGTTCAGCGTAAGGTGCGCTTGATGTAATCGCTGGAAGATGGAGTCTAAATCCCGGAGATGTTGATTTATAGAAGGGGAGTAAACAATGGCGTCGTCGATGTACACAAGCAGATCTTGCCTATCAACCCCCTCAGAACCTGCTCCATGAGCCGCTGGAAAGTGGCCCCAGCATTTTTAAGCCCAAAAGGCATGACATTAAACTGGAACAGGCCTTCAGGGGTGATGACTGCCGTCTTCTTTTTACTCCCCTCGTCCATCGGCACCTGCCAATAGCCACTGCGGAGATCTAAGGTGCTAAATACTGCAGCTCCATGCAGTGACTCCAGGATTTCATGAACCAGGGGCATGGGATATGCGTCCAGGCTCGTCTTCTCGTTAACCCCTGTAGTCCACACAGAAACGATAGGAATTATCCGCTTCTTCACGAGGACCACAGGGGCGCCAGGAGGAGGAAGATGGTTCTATTATGCCCTCGGCGAGCATCCGATCGAGGTGTTCTTTAATGACGCCCCTCTTCAGTGGAGAAACCGGTAAGCTCGGTGCCTTATAGGGACTTCGTCCAAGGTGTGGACCATGTGGGTCACCCCACGGGCAACTCCTAACTTCTCCGTCCACACCTCGCCCACTTCTTCAGCACCGGCCTCACCTCTTCAGGTTGTCCCTCCACTGGGGCTGCCGCCGAGGTGCTTGCGCCGCTCCTCACTGCTGTGTAAAACCCAGAAATTCAGCCCAGATCTTCTTTGGATTTGTAAATGAATTCGCATATCCCTTCCCCCGGTACCGTATACCCCCTGGGACTGAGATGGATGGTCATCCTCATGGTGGCTAATGAATCCAGCCCAAGGAGTAACGGAACTGACAGGTGCTGGTCCTCCAGAACATACATATCCATATCCCAGGTGGTGGCGAGTACACTGTACCTCAAGGGGACTCTGCCCAGGGCCTTGTGTTCACTCCCATCCGCCAATACAAATCGGACGGACGGGACAGATGTTAATTTGTCTGTCGGTCGGCTAATCTTTTCCCACATGCTTGAGCGGATTAAAGTATGGTGGCTCCCGGTATCCACCACCGCATCCATCTGCCACCCCCGCAGCCTCACTGGGACGATCAGAAGGGGCGTGCTCGCTTGCATAATGGCGAGATCGGCTTCCGACCGGCAAGGTTTGGCTCGTTGTGGTTTTAGGGGCTGGGTTTCTCGTGTACTGGCCTGAACTTTGTGCCAGTACGTCTTTGAGTTTCCCCAGTCCCGTTCCACTTGGGAGCCTACCCTCACCAAGTCCTCCACCGATCCCACCACCCCCCTGAGACTCCCAGCTAACCGCGGGTTACAGGCATTAAGGACGGCGGACCACCTCTTCTTCAGCCATAGCCGGCCGCCACTTCAAACACAAAGCCCGGTATTCATAGGCGAAGTCCCGGATGGTTTGTGAAGGTAGTTGCACCATGGACCGCAGCTTGTCCTCCAGTTCGGTCTCGTAGTCTTCCGGAAGAAAAGCGCGAGGAAAGATCGGCGAAAGGATCCCCAGTCGAAAATAGTCTTCTTGGCCGTCAGCCACCAGCTCCGCACCGTCCCGAGAGGGATGTCCCTATCACCCCAATTAGCTCTTCCGGGGTTAGAGGGTTAACGGCCAGGTACGCCTCCCGTCCTCCACAAAGTTCAGGACATCATCGACATTATAGGAGCCCCTAACTTGGGAAAAGACAGGCGCACCCCAGGAACAAATGGCCGATTGAGGTATGCGCTCCCCTCCCGAGATACGTACGGCGTTGAATGATGGGGCGACGGTCTTATCTTCTGGAGACACCTTTGGACTTCCCCCTGAAGAGAATCTTGCCAGCGTCGATCCCGCCTCTGGAGGCACAACACGATTTCCCGCCCCAGGAGTTGAACTTGCTCGTTGATGTATTCTTTTATTTCCTCCTGGGAGCTGCTGATGCGAGCCCGCAAGGCTGCTTCGCTCCAGCGTACTTTCGGCAACCTCGCGGATCTTCTCCTCCAGCCGGGTCATTTGTTGCGCCAGATCCTCCCACAGAGGCGAGACGTCCTCCAGGCCTTCCTCTTCAGGTCCACGGTGATCTTCGAGGTACAGCGACTGCAAAGAATCCACCACCTCTCGCACCGCTGAACACGCTCTGACCGTGACGTGCGCGCCCCGCTACTCCATCATCACACCGGCGAAGCAATGGTGTCGTCCTGCTCGCACGCCCTAAAGACATGATATTTGGGGAAAATTTAAAGGCAGACAGTGATCGAATTAAATAAAGATTCCTCAGAGAGGGCACCACTTATGTAACGGCCGACCCCTTATTCCCAGCCGGCAGCTACACCTCCAAGACCTGTGGCCTGGATAATTGACTGAGAAACCTTTCCTGTCAAGCCGTACTCCTACACAGATAAACTTTCCCCACAATCGACGGTTTGAAATGCAAAGACAATAAGCAGAATGTAAAATTAAACAGGAATAAATGTATTAAATGAGACAAGACACGCCACAAGACAAATGTACACTCAAATATTCCTCCACCCCAACAATCCCAAAGCAAAACTGACAATATATATATACAAATCCCCTCCCTTGTCCACGTAACATATAACACACACCACACAAACGACAAATGACTGGCAAACAGAATGATTATGAACTTGAGTCCGATACGTGATTAAATGTCCTGAATACGGGTACTGATTAATGGCGATTGTAATGTTTGTATTTCCCGGCGTTTGGAACAACCTCACCGTGATTCCTCGGCGTGCGGCGAATGATGATTCGACCCCGGAGTCTTCAGCGGCAAGCAGGTTGAAAGGCAGTCCGGATGAATGAAAAACAAACTGGATGAAAGCGCAATGGAATGAAACGGCAGGCAGGTTGTAATCGTGAATGCGATATTGGTTGTACTCCTTCTCTCTCCCTCGTGCTGGTCTCCCCTTTTTCGTCTCGTTTCAGGTTGCAACTTTTGCTCAGCATGACCTTACAGTTGTGCTTGAAAGTTTGTGAACCCTTTAGAATTTTCTATATTTCTGCATAAATATGACCTAAAACATCATCAGATTTTCACTCAAGTAGTAAAAGTAGATAAAGAGAAACCAGTTAAACAAATGAGACAAAAATATTATACTTGGTCATTTATTTATTAAAGAAAATGATAGAATATTACATATTTGTGAGTGGCAAAAGTATCTGAACCTTTGCTTTCAGTATCTGGTGTGACCCTCCTTTGCAGCAATAACTGCAACTAAATGTTTCCGGTAACTTTTTATCATTCCTGCACACTAGCTTGGAGGAATTTTAGCCCATTCCTACATACAGAACAGATTCAACTCTGGGATGTTGGTGGGTTTCTTCACATTAACTGCTCGCTTCAGGTCCTTCCACAACATTTCAATTGGATTAAGGTCAGGACTTTGACTTGGCCATTCCAAAACATTAACTTTATTCTTTTTTAACCATTCTTTGGTAGAACTACTTGTGTGCTTAGGGTTGTTGTCTTGCTGCATGACCCACCTTCTCTTGAGATTCAGTTCATGGACAGATATCCTGACATTTTCCTTTAGAATTCTCTGATATAATTCAGAATTCATTGTTCCATCAATGAAGGCAAGCCATCCTGGTCCAGATGCAGCAAAACAGGCCCAAACCATGAAACTACCACCACCATGTTTCACAGATGAGATAAGGTTCTGATGCTGGAATGAAGTGTTTTCTCCAAACATAACACTTTTCACTTAAACCAAAAAGTTCTGTTTTGGTCTCATCCGTCCACAAAACATTCTTCCAACAGCCTTCTGGTTTGTCCACGTGATCTTTAGCAAACTGCAGACAAGCAGCAATGTTTTTTTGGAGAGCAGTGACTTTCTCCTTGCAACCCTGCCATGCACATCATTGTTCTTTAGTGTTCTCCTGATGGTGGACTCATGAACATGAACATTAGCTAATGTGAGAGAGGCCTTCAGTTGCTTAGAAGTTACCCTGGGGTCCTTTGTGACCTCGCCGACTAATACACGCCTTGCTCTTGGAGTGATCTTTGTTGGTCGACCACTCCTGGGGAGGGTAACAATGGTCTTGAATTTCTTCCATTTGTACACAATGTGTGGATCTGTGGACTGTGGATTGGTGGAGTCCAAAGTCTTTAGAGATGGTTTTGTAACCTTTTCCAGCCTGATGAGCATCAACAACTGTTTTTCTGAGGTCCTCGGAAATCTCCTTTGTTTGTGCCATGATACACTTCCACAAACATGTGTTGTGAAGAGCAGACTTTGATAGATCCCTGTTCTTTAAATAACGCAGGGTGCCCACTCACACCTGATTGTCATCCCATTGATTGAACACACCTGACTCTAATATCACCTTCAAACTAACTGCTAATCCTAGAGGTTCACATACTTTTGCCACTCACAAATATGTAATATTCGATCATTTTCCTCAATAAATAAAGGACCATGTATAATATTTTTTGTCTTATTTGTTTAACTGGTTTCTCTTTATCTACTTTAAGGACTTGAGTGAAAATCTGATGATGTTTAGGTCATATTTATGCAGAAATATAGAAAATTCTAAAGGGTTCACAAACTTTCAAGCACAACTGTATATTACACTTATGTTCTGTTGAGACCTATCTCTGTACGGTGGTCTCTCCTTGGCATACTTCATTGGTTATAAGCTAAATATACACCTTAATTACTGTAAATGAGTGAACAGATTTTTACAGACTTTCTACAGGTAATTACTGTTAAACCTGAATTCTTCTTTCCAGTTCAATTAAAATAATCTTTTACACTTTCTCAAATAATCTTTATTCCTGAAAAATAATTCCTTGTCTTTTCTCATCAGCCATGGTGTCATTCTTGTCAGTTATCTGGGCTTTCAGTGATGTGGCTCAACCGTAATCAAAACATATTTTTGTTACAGTACAAGGGGCTTAATAACTTGAGGAGGGTCACAACTGCAGTTCTTCATTCACCTTTAGTTTTTTTCACTTAGCTTACATTGCAGTGTTTTTCCCATCCACAAGATGGAGTGGAGAGCTAAATTCTGCCCGATGTCACATTTACTGTGTATGCGTCACCATTCACCCTTGGCTGCCTTTTTGTCTACCACATACTAGCAGCAGTCTGTTAGTAATAAAATCATACAGAAACAGATCCTTTTTCTAGGAATTCAAAGACTGTTATGCCCGTTTGGAGGTGACAGTTTACTTAAAATTAATCTTAATCTGTACGCTTATACCTTAAAGTGTAATGCTTCCCTGTGGATCAGTTTTTAGGACAAATCTTAAATGAAGGGTGGGTGAAGTATATGTGGTAAGTAAGATTGGGTGTATAGGCAAGTTTGTTTTTCTCATAGTCAGAGAAATTTCAATGGATTTATATAATAGAACATTTTGTTTTTAGTTTTTGGTGCTAACTTTGAATACCTTGGTTTTAAATAATTAAACTATGCCTGGACAGGCATTATTTTAAATTTGGCAAAGTAGCAGTTTAAAAATATGATCTCCATTTAGTTTTTTAAAACATTATGAAAAAATGTGTGGAGGGTGCTTAGACCATTCTCTTTACCGTATGACTTTTTTCTTTTTACAGCAAAGCTCATTTCATGTTGATTAAAAGCCCATGAGTGCACTTTCCACTAAGCATGTAGGCCATGATTGCAGATGCACTGTGAAGAAACACTGGCGAGGATGCCTCATTAGCATAACAGCTGTTCTTTCCTTTATAGCATCTTGCAGCATAACATTTTGCCCCACCCAGAATTAAAGACACAAAACCAACCCTTTATGAACCCCAAACATATCCTATAGACAGAACATTTAACAAGTTAGTGCTTCCTAACATCTTCCTAATATGATGTCTTAGATGTATTTATATTTCTTACATGGTTACATTTTCTCTTGAATCTTGGAATAAAGTCCACACAGGCATGGACAAGACAAACATTTAAACCCAGATTGCTAACACTGTGGGGTAGCATTGCTAAACAATTTGTCTTTATAGTGCCTTCAGAAAATAAACTTCATACCTTTCTGAAGTGTTATATATAGTAAAAACTGTATTTGGAAGTGATAAGCACATTACTGATGACATTTTGATAGTATTTTGTCCCCAACAATGGTATTTTGGTTGAGTTTTTTAGGTAGTTTTTATTTCTATGTTATTTTTGCTTTTCATTCCTGACCCGTACCTGTACAGTCCTCCTTTTTTCAGTTTTATCAACTGAGGTAAAAGTGAGAGTAGCTTTGTGCAGACATAAAGTAAAATGTTGTTGACCAACTTGCCATTGTACTTTATTTTATAGGATTTTTATTTTTTTAATCAAGTCACAGTCCTCACTAATTTAAAAGCAGTTTAAAAGTATTTTTTATATTCATTGGATTTTTCCTATTAATTGAGTACCACAAGTCTGACTGCGTTTACTCATTATGCACTTTTCTGTTTTTACTGGGAATGTCAAACTCAAAGCACTCCAAGATACTACTTTACTGTTTGTTACCTATTATTTGCTGTAATCAAAAACATGTTATTCTAGCTAGCAGACAACATTTTGGCTGATTAGGCCTTATTACTGTTTTAAGTTTATTTCAGTTAATGTTGTAAATGTCACATTTGTACTTATCAATCACATTTGCTCACACCTGGCTAACAGGTAAAGTTTTGTAAAGGATGGCAGTTAGGAAAATTTTTATATGGTCAAATTAGTAAATAATAACATAGTTTTGCCTCCTAGATTACATTGACACAGATTGTATTGAACCATCCTCAGAAAATCCCAATGTGCTTTACAGTACAAAGAGGATGCTCTAACAGTGCAATGGCACACCTTAAACATGATGTCAGCTAGTAATATACAACCCAGATGTTTACTTTTCACAGCCAGCTACATATTCGCATTTTTCAATGGGAACAGATTTGTGTCATTCGACCTCATCAATAACTCAAACAAAAAAATCAAAATTTTCCTTGTGTGTGACCTTTGCCCGACCCAATGTAAGTACACTAGTCAAACTCAGTGGTGTAAACACGGCATATTTGTTCAGGAGAGGATGCTATGCATGACAGGCCAAACTGGCATTTGGGTAGATTACACTATAAGACTTTAATGTTCAAACGTTTGTGGTAAGAGAGATTCATGTTACATTGCTTGTGAGATTTGCCTACCACAATACTGGTACACAAGTCAGATTTTTGGGCAACTTGGCACAGTTTCACATTTATAGTATGGTATTACCTAAGATGGTGAATCGATACTCTGAATGGTTAAATTACTATTTCATTTTACTGCTTCTAACAGGAAACTGTTATGATAGCTTCAGAAAAGGCTATTAGTTTGTTGAATTGATGTCCCATCCAGTTTTGGCTCCTGGCTTGGTTCTAATGCTGACTAAATATGTTCCAGGCCCCTTCAGCCCTAATTTTTGTCACTTTATAGTGCAGCTTGTGATTGCTTTGTAGTACTTTTCATTATGGCTGGCAAAATGCAGTTTTTGTTTTTGCTTTGTGTCTGATGATGCTGGGTTAAATTTTATCTTTTTCCAAACTTGTATTGATTGATGTTTCACATTTTTACTTATAGATATGTGATCACACGTGAAGAAATAAAAATGACTGAAGAAATATTAACAAAATGTTGCTTGCATTAAAGTAAAGTCTCAAGAAATCCATTATTATTATTGTTATATATACTAGAAGATCTTTATTTGGTGTGCACAGTCCTACTTTATTTGCACATTCTGTATTGGTCACAATGATTATTATAAGATTTTTTTCTTTAAATAACGTATTTTATACGTTATTATTGGGTTCCAAGAACTAGAAATTCAGTTTATTTTTTATACATCAGTCCAAGTGTTTATTTCCGATCCATACCATAAAACACAAGAAATATTTCATTTTACTTTATTCTTGCTGTTTTTTCACATCATAGTTTGGAAAATACCTTGTGGTAGCATGGTATGAAAGCTATTATATAAATTGAAAACGGTTGGTATCTTTGCCTGGATGACCTTTCCTGACTAGCATGCTACCATTAGAGTCAAATATTACACCTGAATCCACTCAGCCTCACTCTAACTTTTGAAAATGGTTGATAGTCCATAAAAGTTTACCTTAAATGGTTAATGAAGTGTCCTGCCTGTGCCTATGCTGTGTAATTTTCTTATAGGAGTTGAAAACACTGGGCTTACATAACAGCACTCGTTTACTTGTGGTTTTCTGTGATCATCCTTTGCTTGGAAGAATTCAACAGATTTGCAATCCTAAATCTATCTCATTGATTTACTTAAAATGCTGCCCATGTCTCAGTGGTAAAATGACAAGCTTTTATACTGCTGTATCTTTACAATTAGTGTGAATCATTTTTCCATGTTGTAAACCCAATGTGTGTGGTCCTGGGCATATGTAGATACCAAAATGTTGGCAAACAAAACATAATACAGCAAGTAATTGCTTTTCAAGTATTATTGCTGGTGCGTTTGAAGGATTGTATTACAAGCCTGCATTTTTTTTTTTTTACCAAATACCTTATAAACTTTCTTTATACTGGCACACTGCTTTTCAGGTTACTGGGAGGGAGATCATCTCAAGGTTGTGGTTGATTGTCTGTGGCTGTAGCATTGACAGATCAATTACTGCTAACTGCCTCCAAAGTCTTAAATTCTGTTAAATTTAAAGTAATCAGATTCTCTCTTTCAACCAATATGGGACAGGGGGGCTTCATTGTTGCTTATTTGAGGGGGGGGAGGTAATCTGGTAACTGGTATGTGTAATTTTTTTTTTTCAATTTCGTTATCTTAACCCTGAGAAAATGTATACCCTTATCTTTTACAGACATGACCGCTGCTTGCACATATGGTCCAGTAACTCTATTATTTCAGATGAAGTCCTGTTTTTTAGGAAAGATAGACAGAACCGAAAAGGAGGTGAGGTTGCTGTTTATGTCAAACAGATTTTAAATGCAAGTTCTCTTCAGTTGGACAATGAACCCCATCTTAGTGAGGACATATGGCTTTTGCCTGGAAAGCATTAGGGAAAGAGGCCTTATTTTAGGTGTGTATTATAGACCACCCAATGCAGACAGCAATGTTAATACACATCTTTTTAGTAATGCTAAAAAGACAAGTTTACAAGGGGATATTATAGTCATGGGGGACTTTACCTATTCTATAAACTCTGCTAACCTTGCAAATGGTGGAGCACAAGAGCAGGATGAAGCCTGTCTGGATGCAGAATTGTGTAAAAATCAGGATAGAATTGAGGGTGTAGAGGTGGTTGAACCACTAGGGTCAAGTGACCATAATATACAGTTCTCAGAGTTTTGTAAAAGTGCAGATTGAAAGACTAAAATTGGTAAGTTTAACTTTGGTCGGGTAAATTTTGAGCAGATGTGGCAAAGTCTAAGGGCTCATTTATACTTCACGCTCAGAACTTGTACACGCATGCATCATGGCTGCCACGCGTTCCCAGCGTTCATTTGATGCGTCCTCTGAGCAGGTCCTCAGAAATTAACACGACGCGTGCGCAAGTTGCAGTACCAACAAAAAGTCAGAGGGCACAGTGTGATAAATTTTGGAATGTGACGTCAGACTCTCTGTTTACTATCTACACGTGACAGAAAGCTGCTTTGAGGATCCTACGGGATCAATGTGCATGGTTCGATGTGGTGAAACAACATGCCAACATACAGATGCATTCATGATGCTTTTATATTCAAGCGTCAGATATTCCCTATCATAATGGCACGATACATTTTAAAAGTCACATACCATCTTTTGTGCCGTTTTTTTTTTTGCAACTTCACAACAGCAACATAATGCACAGCGCTAAATTTGAGCCACAGAGAAAAAAAAATAAGGACATGGTGAAAAGGTGTATTTTGCGATTAAAGTGACTTTTGGCTTTAATTTCGAAATGTCTACTTTAACCTCATAGTTTACTTTATCATTAAAGCAGACCATTTTAAATGTCATCCCAGTTTTTAATCGCTACAAGCTTCTGGGGCTTACTCCTGACCTGACAGCTGCGGCAAGCAGCAATAGATCACCACACAGAACACATTAAATGTATGATATTCCAACTCTCTGCACAATTAGAATCTTTAGATTTATATATAATATCACTTTAATGATAAAATGCAGTGTGTATGTTACATTTTACAGATACATCGTTAATTTCGTTTAAATAATGAATAATGCTAATAATTACACATATGGGGGTGACACGGTGGCGGCGCGGTAGTACTGCTGTCTCGCAGGGAGTCACGTCGCTGGTGCTCCCTGCCTGGAGTTTGCATGTTTTCCTGCTGGGTTTCCACATTGTGTTCTTGTTTCCTTCCAAAGATATGCAGATTTGGTGACACTAAAATTACGCCAGTGTATGTGTGTGCTTGTATTCATCTTGCGATGAGCTGATGCCCCGTCTAGGGATCGTTTCTGCTTCGCGCCCAATGCCAGCTGGAATGGGCACATCCCTGGATTGATGGATTTAATCATTAAACATCCTTTTCAGAGATATTGCGGCAAGGTGTCATCGGAATTTAATGGGTGTTCCGGGCAATTCTCAATACAGCGAAGCCGAACCTTTTCTCACCGTGATGATATCTCGCACTGCCACCTGGTGGATTCCTCCAGATTTCCGTAAAGTACACGCACAAGTATAAACAGTAAAATGCTTGCGTAGCAGGAGCATCCCCTGGAGCATGCGTCGTGTCACGTTAAGTATAAACCCGGCCTAAGGAAGACAGACAGGGATAAGCTTTTCAGTGTAGAGTTGAGGAGCAGTGGAACAGGTTTAAAAATGTTTTTCATGTAATGCAGGACAGGTACATATCTAAATTTGGAATTAATAGGAAATTTATAAAAAAAACAAAACACCACAGTGGATTAATAAAGATTTGAAAAAGGAGCTGTAAAGGAAAAAAAAAACAGCTGTAGAAGTATAAGACTAACAACTCCATAATGAATCGAAGGGTGTATGAGAACCATTAAGAAGGATATTAGAAAGGCTTAAAGGCAGTTGGAGAGGAATATAGCAGATAATGCAAAAGATGACCCGAACAGTAGTATTTTAGTAGTAAGATAACATTCAAAGAGGAGGTGAAGTGCATCAGGAATAGTGAAGGGGAATTAAAAGATACAGACAGTGAAACAGCAGATGCTCTAAACTTGCATTTTCAGAGATCTTTATTAGTAAGAAAGTTGATAACCTCCAAGCAGTAAATGGGACTACCAAGGAGATTCAAAGTGATTAGATTAAATCAAATAGGCTGCAGTTAAACAAATCACCAGGACCAGGTAATATTTACCCTTGAGTTTTTAAGGAGGTTAGCAAGTACATATATAAACCCTTGACACATAGGAAGTCACTGAGCACTGGGTAGATTCAGAAGGATTGGAAAATGGCAGATATTATCCAGTTATATTAAAATGGTGTCCGGTCAGATCCAACCAACTGTAGGCCAGTAAGCTTAACGTGCATCACTGGAAAATTAATTGAAGTAATTATTAAGAAGTGGGAGTGCAGGGTAATGTTTGTAGATGGGTGCAGAACTGGCTCAGACACAGGAAGCAGGGAGTTATGGTGCAAGGTACCTTATCATAATAGGCCGATGTTAAGAGTGGTGTTTCACGGGTGTCAATGCTAGGGCCACTGATATTTTTTAATATATATATAAATGATTTGAATAGGATTATGATTAACAAGCTAATTAAGCTTGCAGATGATTCCTAGATAGGTGGATTGGCAGATTATTTCAAATCTGTTAAATCATTACAGAACTTGGACAACATACAGGCTTGGGCAGATTTGTGGCACATTAAATTTAATGTCAGTAAATGTAAGGTATTACACATAGGAAATAAAAATGTTAGGTTTAAATATGCAATGGGAAATCTGAATATCGAGAATACACCTTATGAAAAGGATTTTGGAGTCCTAGTGGACTCCAAGCTGTCATCTTCCAGATAGTGTTCAGAAGCCATTAAGAAGGCAAACAGAGTGATATATATATAGCACAATGTGTGGAGTGCAAGTCCAAGGAGGTTGTACTCAAGCTTTATAGTGCACTGGTAAGGCCTCATCTGGAGTACTGTGAGCAGTTTTGGTCTCCAGGCTACAAAAAGGACATAGCAGCGCTACAAAGGGTCCAGAGAAGAGTGACCAGGCTCATTCCAGGGTTACAGGGGATGTATTATGAAGAAAGATTAAAAGAGCTGAGCCTTTTCAACTTAAGCAAAAGAAGACTAAGAGGTGACATGATTGAAGTGTTTAAAATTATGAAGGGAATTAGTACAGTGGATTGAGACTGTTATTTTAAAATGAGTTCATCAAGAACACGGGGACACAGTTGTAAACTTGTTAAGGGTGAATTTCACACAAACATTAGGAATTTTTTCTTTACACACAGAACCATAGACGATTGAAATAAGTTACCAAGTAGTGTGGTAGACAGTAAGACTTCAGGGACTTTCAAAACTAGACTTGATGTTTTTTTAAAAGAATTAAGTGGATAGGTCTGGAAAGCTTTGTTGGACTGAATGGCCTGTTCTTGTCTAGATTGTTCTAATTTATATACTCATTAGCTCTTCTACCTGTCTAAGACATGTTGACATATAAGTAATCAATGTAGACTTCAGTGTTAGCATTTGCAGTTTTATTTGTGTTATATGCCACTTGGGACATGTCTAGGCAAAAGAAATACCTACCCCGTATGGGAATAGCACTATAGAAGAAGTAGTAGTATGGGATTTATAAAAGAAGTGTTAATGTTTATGATGCATCATTCTTTTGGAATGACATAGAAACCATACAAACACACAAACACTTATCCTTGAGCTTCATAATCACAAATGTATTATCAGTCCTACTGATGTTCATTTTGAATAGAATAGATTGGTGATTACATGAAGTACACTGATGTAACGCTAGTAACGATCTGTAATAAATACTGTGTAACAGTTCCGTAAGTTATTTAATTCAGAAATTGGTCACATCTAAAATAATAGCCAAATTCTCCCAAATTATATGTCAGGAAGAGTATATACTGTAGATCACATACAGAACTATAGCATTACAGGATACCTGGTAACCCTAGTTAGCATTGTCATCAATGGGTGGGTCTAAAAATGAAAACTTAAAATATCTTCAAAAAAGGTTTTCAAAAAAGGATTCAATTTACTTTAGAAAAACAGTTTTTGATTAGAACATCACTATATTTCCACTTTTAAATAAAAATAATAAAAATTTACATAGTGAGATCTTTGTTTTCAAAAATAATTCCTCATTAGTGTTCATCGGTAAAAATTTAGCAAAGTGAAAGCCAGTAACCTTGTTCACTATGCAGCCAACTAAGGTGAACATGTTTTCCCCAGTGCCTAATGACACGTTGCAAGGCCAGCTTGACATCACAGTGCTGCAGCAGCCTTACACGGAGCTTTCTTTCATGGCTTATTGTAAGATGAGTGTAGATCTGCTTCACGAATGCATGATGTTACCAACCAGTTAGTACTCTAGCCAAATTTCCATCCTACATTCATTAAAAAAACAAATTTGCACTTTTTTCATTTGAGGGTGCATTAACTGACCATAATGAGTACTGCTACCAGATATATAACACTGATCTCTGTGAGCCTGCTTGCTGGCCGCTGCAGCACTGCATGGTTAATTTGCATCCCTTTCGTTGTATTGTCACTCCAAGAACTCTAAAGAGGGATTCCCCACACGATCCCTTCAATCTCATTGCAAAGATAAACAGCCCACAAAAATTGACAATGAACATTGATATTATTCTAAATTTGCACACGGACTAAAAATTCTTATAGTAAAAATTGCCCCAATATCCAAACCTCCTGTTTGTCTCACTGCCATATCCTTCTCTGTGGATCAGCTGTTGGTACAGGGCACATCTATAAATTAAATGTATATACTTTGCAAGTGATGGGATAATCATTTCTTTTCTTTACTTGGATTCTCGTTGTGATTTCAGTTTACAGTATGTTTTGTGAAACTAGTCTATTTAAAACTATGTAAAGAAAATTTGGCCTTTCGTCCATCTTGACTACTAAAATAGTAACTTACTGCCTGTTTGTCCCCAAGGTTTCAGTTTCTAGCCAATTGATAAACACCTATTAAATTTTATTAATGAAATTCAAGATTATATTTCACATGGTTTGTTGGCCCTGTTACATTTATGTGGCAGATGCAGACAGAAAACAGCCAACTGCTAGTTGTTTCTGTACTAACATTTACCGGAAGTAGATGATGGGACACTAAAATGCTGTTTTGAGCGTATATTGATGTTTTTGTGTGATACTGTATTTATCATTTTCTGTTGTATTCTCACTGTGCTTTGTTTATAATTGGTGTATAGCAAGAGGGTCTAAAAAGTCAAAACGTCCTTCAAAGGAAAAACTGGATTACATTTTATATTTTCTGTAAATAAAATTACGTTCTCATTTTGATGCTTTTATTTGCAGAACAATTTATTTACCATACAGTAAATCAATTTTGACTGTCTGTGTATGCCACCATATCTGAGCCCGAGAAGGCAGTCTGAAATTTTTTTCAGGACTTTGGGTTAATTCTAAAACTAGGAGCACAGTAATTTGTTGGAATTGATTTATCTTGGTAATAAAAAAAAACTAATAAAAATACATATTCCAACCTTTGTCTATATCTTTTAAGTGTCATCATAATTTACTAGTTTTGTAAAGTTCATCAAATTATAAAAATTTAACAATGACATTCATCTAAGGGCCATTAGATGGCACTGTTTAAGTGAGATGAGGAAAATATCTTTGCCTGGCTTGCATAGTTTAAAATACTGTAAAATGAAACTGCTGCCTAAAATTGTGCAAAGCAAATTATTATTTTGATTTTTAATTAAGCGTGGTATACATTTTATATTCCTGTATAATAAATAATTAATTGAAAAAATATTTTTACATCAGCATATTTCCTTTTGGTTGCTGTCATTGGTCTGCTAAATTCTCTGTCAGAGTGAGTTTTTTTTCCCAAAAAAATCAGGTAATTGTATCAATCCATCCATCCATTTATGAATAACTTCATTACTGAGCCCATGTAATTCAGTTCAGAGCCTTTTCCAGCATCATTGGTAACAAAGTAGCCAAAAAGTATGGACAGGATGTCAACCCATAGCAGGTTATATACTATACAAATTGGCCTTACAGGGCCAATGTAGAATTGAAAATTGATGTAAGACACGGATCATTCAGATGCGGAAGGAAGTAAAATGGGATTTCCGAGAGACTTGTGAAGAATGGGCCATCTCCAAACAGACAGCAATCATCCATCCATTGTTTTTTCTAATCTGCTTATACAGTCAATGGTTGCAAGGAGCACAAGGCAAGATTTAGCCTGATATAAGGGGTCAGTCTGTTATTCACACACCAACATTTATAAATATTGGGCCAATAATGAATGATTATGCATTTCAATATGAAAAAAGTTCCAGTGTGTGCAATCTAGACCGGTTCAATATGGCTGATGGTCACCGGATAGGTGCATATGGCTGATGGTCACTGGATAGGTGCCTTGAAATTCCACCTTTCATAAGGTTTCTTGTAAACTTTCTGTAAACCTTTTAAGATGGTATGTGATACATTTTACAAAGAATTAATTAAATACAAGGGCTGTTCTACTAGTATTTCACAAACCAGATGAAAGCCTTGCCAATATTGACTAACATGTTGATTTACTTTATGATATTTGAAAGCCTATGCCCCCTCCACACTGACTAATACTGCAGAGATTGTTACTTTGTCTAGTGATACAAAATGAAATATGAATAACAACAGCAACTTATTTATTGTATAGCCCAAAATCACAAAAGGAGTGCCACAATGGACTTTAACAGGCCCTTTGTTTGACAGCCCCCCTGCCCCAACTCCCTAAGAACAATAATAACATTTTTAATTTAACAAAGTGAAAAAAATGGATTTCCTTAGCCTGTGTGCTGGTGCTTTATTGTAGTCCGACATCTGAAAATGAAAAGTGATATTATGCCCATTTCCCTCTCAAAATCTCCACTGAAGGATATGACACTAAATTTGAGCCAAGGTGTGGATCTTTCTGAAATTTAAAAGGCAACATGTGATCATTATTTAGTGTTAATTAGAAAGAATGTTATTTAGTTATTTTGTTCAAGGATTTGCTAGGACTATGACTCACAAAATGTAATCAATAGCGCAGTTCCCAGCACGCATACAGTATGCTCAGTAGGTTTCCCCAGTCTTGCTTCTATGTGCCCATGGTCAAGGTTGCATTCTTGCAGCAGCTGTTGGTCGATGGTTTTCGATTTTTCATCAGTTTTTTTTTTTTTTTGCCTCCAATGTTTTCGTTTTCTTTTTTTTTTGGTCTTTGCTGCCATTTTCCATACCCTTTATCACCATCAGATGACCTCTGTACCATATTTGATAGTCTGCACACTCCCTGTATAATTTTAGACATATAGAAAATCTATATGAATGAGGCATGTAGCTGACAATGACAAATAAGGAAGGCTAAATATAATTTAATGTATGATGTGGAATTAGGAGCTCCTGAGTTTTATTTAAAGGGAGGCATGTTTGATTTAAGGGAGTGGAATTTTTGCCATAGTCAATATTGCCAGTATTATCACGGCTGTTACCATCATTCATCCATGAGTAATTAAAGAAGATATAAAGGTGAAGTACATCAGTACAGAACATAGGAACTTGGGAGGTAAAACTTAAGAGACGGCTGCAGAGAGAAATATCCACCATATTGTAATTATACCCAATGTAGTGCGGTTATGAAAGAGAGATGTGTGGGGATAATTGACTAAGTGAGGAGAATCTCTTGTTATGGTACAACGTTTGGTGTTGTGAGTAACTGCCCTTTCCTATATTACCTGTTATGGTAAGAAATAAGGTTTTTGTTATTTATTGAGTTTATAATTTACTTAAGCCATTGGGTTCTCCATTGAGGGATAAGAATAATGGCATACAAGCAGTCCTGATGGTATTCCCCTACTGTTGACCTTCAGTGTTTGAATTCCAGAATAATCTTAGGATTTAAGACTGACATTCTGATCATCCTTTCCTGTTTAGAACCTCCTACAATGCTAGCGACTTCCAGTTTATTTGATGCCTACCAATGTGTTCTCCTTCTCTAAAATATTTGTTAAAATATGTTAACATTAATAAAATAATTTTCCTATTTATCACAGTGTGTGTGACTTGAACTGCCTGGTGCTGCAGATCCAATACTGCATTCCAGATGCTTTCTAGATATATTCTACTGTAAATGTCCTTTCCAATTAGTTCAGAACACATTATGGCACAGCCAAAATAAATACTTTAAAGCCGCTCAGAGCCGGTCCTTGAAACAGTGGGTATGGGGTGCTGGCTCTTCTCTCACTTACTGGGTCAATTTAGAGTTAACATAAATCTGTTTGTGACCTGGGAGAAAAACTGGACTACACAGACAAAAAAAAGAACATGGAGACACAAAGAGAAACTCGGACAATGCTAAGACCAACACTTGGAACAATTGAGTACCAATGCTGTCCATACCACCACGCTGCAAAAAGATGGTTTGTTATGTTCTAACTAATATTTATAATTGTAATCACCATCATCGTTTTTTTTTTTTTTTCCTTAGGTTAACTCAGAATTTTACACCGGTTGGTTGGATCACTGGGGTGATGTCCATGCCTTTGTGAAATCAGAGAACATCACCAGTATGCTGATGGAAATGTTTGCCCTTGGAGTTAATGTTAATATGTAAGTTCAATAACAAGATGCATGCTTATATGAATAACCTGTTTCTTTTAACAAACATGTCAGTAATGAGGAGTAAATCTATGAATCTGTCCATTATATGAACACTTTAGTGGATTATGGGGTCACAAGAAGCAGGAATCTCTTTTGATAGCAATGGACACAAAAAAATCAGCTCATGGTGGGATAGGGGTAGTCCATTCCAAAAAATGCTTTCTCACATATTCCAAGATAATTTGTAGTCTTAATCAGTCTTATGTGCACATCTTTAAGCATAAAAATACAATGGAAACTGGAGATAACAAAAGACAGACTTTTTGTTTCAGAAAATTGGTATATTTTAAATACTTATCAAATTTAATTATCAAATTCACAATAGTTAAAGTGTGTTACATGATTGATGGGTTTCATAGGAAGAATATAAATATTAATTGATGTCACTGTTTGGACATGATCAAGTAAACCACACATTATTAACACATTTAATTTACTTGTGTGATCACTTGAGATATTAGGATGTGCCAGTACACTGATAAGAGAACTGTGTGCCTTAAAAAAAAAGGAGTGGATGCCACCAAAAAGGGTAACGGGGATGGGAGTGCATCACAAAGTGTAGTAGTACATCCATTACTAACTCCCATAATGGTAAAATCAGAAGTAATTCACTCATTTAGAAATTTCTTTCAGAATACTAAAGAAATAATCAGTTAAATTACACCCAAAGACAGAACAACTAAGACTAGCTTGTAATAACAAAAAACGCTCACAGCATCTTTATTAGTTAACAGTTATATAAATGCACTAAAAAACCAATGATATTTCAAAAATAATTCATGAAATCACTTAAAAAATAAATCATGCTCAATATAAGTTACTCCATAATTGGCTGAACTAAGATTTCAAATAAAAATTAGTAAAACTGTAACACTGACTGAAATACTGTAGCATTTCAGTCAGTCTGTCATTGTCTAACCCGCTTTGTCCTGAATATAGTTGTAGGGGGTGCTGGAGCCAATCCCAAATAGCATAGGTTACAAGGCAGGAACACACTCTGGACAGAGTGCCAGTCCATCACAGGGCAAACGCACACTCACATACAGCAAGCATATACTAGAACCAATTAAGTATCGCCAGTCCACCAACTTGCATGTCATTGGACAGTGGGAGGAAACCCGAGCACCAGAGGAAACCCACAGAGACACTGGAAGACCATGTAAACTCCACTGTAGAATTTGAAATTACTGTTTGGTACAAATCATAAAAAAAAAAAGATTAGAAAGAATTTAATAGCCTGCTGATGTTTAATTTTGGTAATTAAAAAAAAGCAACTAAAGTCAGAGAAAAAGTCTTACAAAAACATATTTTTTTTCTTTCACCTTTCTTCGGTTTATGAACACTTCTTAAATGTGCATTGTTGTCATCGGTACTTTCAGAAACCGTTAAATAAATTGTTATAAAGCTTTTCTAGCAAAACGCTATAGTGATGGACAGTTTCACCACTCACAGCTACATCAAAAGTGCGCATGCTATAAATTGAAACAACCAGGAGTTGAGTATAGAATCAAGCTTACTTGGAGGCAAACTCAGGACAATAAATGTAAACCATATGTTGTCACCACGTTAAGAATGATTGTGCCCATCACCTCTGAAAATTATGTAGCTGTGTGTGAATTTGCTTATTCTTCAGTGAATTTTAAGGTGTCACTCAAGGCTTTTCTCATGTGAAAATATACAACTTTAAGAATTTATGGAGTCAAACCCAGAATAGGTAGATGGAATGTGAATGTTTTTCATATTGGTTTCAGGATATGACTTATATGTCCAAAAAGTATCATTAAAATCTACCCAGCATTTTTTGCCAAACATTATTTTCCTATGTTCTTTACTAAATACTATAAGTACTGTATTTCCTATGTACTGTATTACTAAGTAACATGGAAGAATATGCTATATACAGGTGCTGGTCATAAAATTAATAATTAATTAATTAATAATTCCATTCAAAAAGTGAAACTTGTATATTAGATTCATTCATTACACACAGACTGATGTATTTCAAATGTTTATTTCTTTTAATTGTGATGATTATAACTGACAACTAATGAAAGTCCCAAATTCAATATCTCAAAAAATTAAAATATTGTGAAAAGGTTCAATATTGAAGACACCTGGTGCCACACTCTAATCAGCTAATTAACTCAAAAAACCTGCAAAAGCCTTTAAATGGTCTCTCAGTCTAGTTCTGTAGGCTACACAATCATGGGGAAGACTGCTGACTTGACAGTTGTCCAAAAGACAACCATTGACACCTTGCACAAGGAGGGCAAGACACAAACAGTCATTGCTAAAGAGGCTGGCTGTTCACAGAGCTCTGTGTCCAAGCACATTAATGGAGGAGAGGAGAAGGGAAGGACAAGATGTGGTAGAAAAAAAGTGTACAAGCAATAGGGACAACCGCATCCTGGAGAGGATTGTGAAACAAAACCCATTTAAAACTGTGGGGGAGATTCACAAAGAGTGGACTGCAGTTGGAGTCAATGCTTCAAGAACCACCACGCACAGACGTATGCAAGACATGGGTTTCAGCTGTCGCATTCCTTGTGTCAAGCCACTCTTGAACAAGAGACAGCATCAGAAGCATCTCGCCTGGGCTAAAGACAAAAAGGACTGGACTGCTGCTGAGTGGTCCAAAGTTATGTTCTCTGATGAAAGTAAATTTTGCATTTCCTTTGGAAATCAAGGTCCCAGAGTCTGGAGGAAGAGAGGAGAGGCACAGAATCCACGTTGCTTGAGGTCCAGTGTAAAGTTTCCATAGTCAGTGATGGTTTGGGGTGCGATGTCATCTGCTGGTGTTGGTCCATTGTGTTTTCTGAGGTCCAAGGTCAACGCAGCCATCTAGCAGGAAGTTTTAGAGCACTGCATGCTTCCTGCAGCTGACGAACTTTATGGAGATGCAGATTTCATTTTCCAACAGGACCTGGCACCCACACACAGTGCCAAAGCTACAGTACCTGGTTTAAGGACCATGGTATCCCTGTTCTTGATTGGCCAGCAAACTCACCTGACCTTAACCCCATAGAAAATCTATGGGGTATTGCGAAGAGGAAGATGCAATACACCAGACCCAACAATTCAGAAGAGCTGAAGGCCACTATCAGAGCAACATGGGCTCTCATAACACCTGAGCAGTGCCACAGACTGATCGACTCCATGCCACGCCGCACTGCTGCAGTAATCCAGGCCAAAGGAGCTCCAACTAAATATTGAGTGCTGTACATGCTCATACTTTTCATTTTCATACCTTTTAGTTGGCCAACATTTCTAAAAATACTTTTTTTGCATTGGTCTTAATTGATATTCTAATTTTCCGAGATACTGAATTTGGGACTTTCATTAGTTGTCAATTATAATCATCAAAATTAA
Source organism: Polypterus senegalus (assembly GCF_016835505.1). Lineage (NCBI taxonomy): Eukaryota > Metazoa > Chordata > Cladistia > Polypteriformes > Polypteridae > Polypterus > Polypterus senegalus. Next base: position 47,110,550 of record NC_053159.1, read on the forward strand.
AAGAAATAAGCATTTGAAATACATCAGTCTGTGTGTAATGAATGAATATACAAGTTTCACTTTTTGAATGGAACTACTGAAATAAATCAACTTTGTCATGATATTCTAATTTTATGACCAGCACCTGTATATCTATGTGTGTGTGTATGTATTTATTCATTTGAAGAAGTAAAGATGTTTATTATATTTAATTAATTGTTTTTATAGGTATATGTTTGAAGGCGGGACAAATTTTGGCTATTGGAATGGTAAGTCTGTTTCATACTATACCATTTGTGATGCATCAAAATTACTGTAAAAAATGTTAATTTCAGTTAATGTCCTCTGAGTCTAAATATGCTTCTGCTCTATACAAAGAGAGAGAGACTAAGGTGAGGAAATCTGCTTCTTCTTTCAGGTGCAGAATTTAATGAACGGTATCTTCCCGTAGTAACGAGCTATGACTATGATGCTCCTCTCTCTGAAGCTGGTGATCCTACTGAAAAACTATTTGCCATTAAAAGTGTCATCAGTAAGGTAGATTATTAATTACACTTATTTTAATCTACTTTATTCTTTGTTAGGAAATAATTGTGTCTAATTTACAAAATATGTACTAACAAGTTTGAAACGTGTAGAAGTAAGGTAGCAACTGCAATACAGTATACTCGTATAATACACATTTTAAATATGCAACATCCATAAGTTAAAAGGATTGTTTTATTTTTGCTTGATTTTTAAGAAGTACTTGTTTACAAGGTGACAGCATTCATTGCACATATTTTCTAAACCTATTACTTAGATGTAAACAATCAAAGCGAAACCTTACAATTATTAGGTCTGAAAATTATAACAAGCAATTGCTAGTCAAGCACTATGATAAAATTCGAGTAGCATATCAAAATTGGAGTAGAGCTTTTTGAATTATAGGGCATAGAAATGTACAATTAATTACAAAATTGTAATAGAACTAAGGTTTAATTTAATGGTAGCATATTTTTAAATTTTTAAAAGACTGAGCTTATAAAGGCAAACAGCACTTCCTTAAAAGTGCATTGTAAGTAAGAACAAGCAAATTCTTTAATGTTGTACATTAAAACTGTATCAAACCATATTCATGTCAAGTATAAAAATATATTTCACAATACTTTCATAATTAAACTATTATTTTATAGAGCAATCATTTAAAAAATAAATACAGTGTTACTGGGAGCTTGTTAAGTTGGTGATAAGAGTTATGGCAGAAAGTCTGTTGCTGCCACTTCTCTGTGGATGGCCAGAAGACCAATTAACAGTTTCATATATGTCACCTTTCATCATTTTTTTTTGCTTACCACTGTGTCTTTCTAATGTTGAAGTTTGTATATTAAGACAGCATGTGCAACTTTTTTCATATTGTTTAGACAAACAAAAAATAATTTTACTTTACTCTGTACAATTGACAATAAATGACCTTGAACTTTAAATATTTTGTAGGGAATAGAAATTATATTTTATGTTTTGGTTCAGGTTGTGTGTGTGACAATTAAAATGCAGCTTTATCTGCCTGCTTGTATTTTAGGTTAATATTTCCCAGGTGATTAACTTTTGGGGGCAGAGCTATAAAGAAAGAGGATAAAATAAAAGCAGCAGGCTAGATTAAGCATTAGGTAGGATATATGTTTTTTGACAGTGTTAAAATGTATATAAAATAAAATAATGGCTTTTGTTTTTGTTACAAAAACAACCTTTAAGCTTAACACATTTAAATGAAGTTCATGCAACCAGTAAATTCAGCTAATGCAATGTAAAAAGCCATGACCACACTTTCCAAAGACTGTAACACACAAATACTGTACAGTCACCCCATGTGCTGAAATGAAGGAAAACCATCTCTTTTAACAACCCATAGAAAGGTATTTTAACAAGACCAAGCTTGTTAACTCTTTTCTTAATGTGATCCCTTTTGACCTGTAGTCATGTAAATAATTGCATATATGTTTTACTGTGAAAACTGCCATGAAGTTCAATTTGGAAGCAGAGGAGGCTGGAGGAAAGTACAGACTCCACACAGACACTGAAAGGGTAAGTGATTGGACCCACACCACTGGTGTTTAGAGGCTGCAATGATAACCTCTGTGCATTAGAAAGAGATGGACAAAGATTAACAACTTATGTTACCTTCTACTATTTATTTACCTTATTATTGACAGAAAAATGTGGGTTGCCAGATTTTTTTTAAATTGTATTTTAGTTTTTACACTCTCAGTTTTATCTTTCTGTGATAGGCTCTTACAGGTTCAACGAGAAAATTGAAATTACTGGGTGTTTGCGGGTTTTCTTTATACTGAACCCCTACATCACTGCATGCTGAATCTCTTTAGATCATCATGATCTCCTAACAGGCATCAACATATACTAAAACACAGCAATAAAGATTTCAATGTTCTGTCTCATCATTTTACTGCATAAACTAAACTTTAACTCCATTTTTTATTATGATGTCCATTTGGTTCCTGAAAACTGTTCATGTTCTAAATTCTCTTTCGAATATCACACAGGGTTTTAATCAAAGAGGACTAAAATATAGGGAGGTATGTAAAATTAGTCCCACGCAAGGCAACTGTGTCTTTTTGTCATGTTAGCAGCATTGTATCGATTTATTGGTTAATTCATTTGTTTTTATTTCTGTTGTTAAACACAGATGCAGCTGAAAATAAGATAGCTTAAGTCATTTAAATTAAATCTGTGCAGACACAGATTTATTTTAAGGTGGTAAAAATGCACTTTAAAAGAAACCTGTTCATTAGTGTGCTGAAAATCATATACCCAAAATCAGAAGAAACACCTGCAATGAAAGGTTTACTATTATGACATGTAATATTGTGGAAAATGTTTTGCATTGTATATGTACCCTAAAACTTAGGTTCTTAGCTAGGTGAGAACATATATTCTAAACTATAGTATTAGATAATGTTTCACCTATATGTTTGCAATTCTGCTTACTGGACTGGGGAATTGTCAATCATTGAATGGCTACTAGGCAGTTGGGGCCTCAGCCACAGAGGTACACCTTTGGTAATATAGTGGTGCTTCAATCAAGACTACTTTATGCACAGCCTATCTATTAGGGGCATTCCCTCTCACCCCTAATGAGCCTGGAATTCATTATTAAGTTCTTAATTTTGTCTGGGGAAAAAACACAAGCAAATAAGCATTGCAGACAGACTTTCAATTCAACATTATCAAAGTATCTAATATCATAAGCATCGTCATTATCTGTCCTGAATCTTCATAATCTATCCTGGTAGTTTATTTCTTAGTTACAGCAGAGGCAGACTCACAGTAAGCTTATGCCATTCTCAGATAGAAAAGAAGACCAGTCTGACTAGGATATTATCGGGCTTACTCTATATATTCTATCAATTATACCCATCCTGTGACTGCTGAGTCCTACCTCCTTGTTATCCTTAATCTAAATAAAACGTTAAAAACACACATGTATTAATAACATAAATATGTGAGTTAAAAAATATTATTTGAATGGATTTCACATCACATTTTATTTTCTCAAATAAAAAAATAAAATCGATCAGTTGTTAAACCATAAGCAAATCAAACAAGAATACTTAAGAGTTCAATTGTTAAACCTTAACGAAATTAACACTAGAATCCCTGAAGCCTACGAAAAAACTGTTTAAAATTACCCCAGTTCTAAAATTCTCATCAACATATCATGAAATTATCAGTGCTGCAAAATAACAAAACTAATCATTACATTTAAGAAAACATGTTGTTTAACTATGGCATGGTGGCCCAGTGCGTAGCACTGCTGCCTCGCAGTTAGGAGACTTGGGTTCACTTCCCGGGTCCTCCCTGTGTGGAGTTTGCATGTTCTCCCTGTGTCTGCATGGGTTTCCTCCCACAGTCCAAAGACATGCAGGTTATGTGCATTGGTGATTCTAAATTGTGTGTGTGTGTGTGTGTGCGCGCGCACCCTGTCATGGACTGGTGTCCTGCTCGGGATTTGTTCCTGCCTTGCTCCCTGTGCTGGCTGGTATTGTGTTAGGATATAGCAGGTTGGACAATGACTGGTTGTTTATTGGTTGAAAAGGAAGGCTAAGTCAGGACTAGATCTTGTGTTTAAGACATGAATTGCAAATGCCTTTAATTTTAGGATCGATGATCTCCCACAAACTAAATCTAAATGTCATTTAGCAATTATGTTTGAGGTGCTGACATCTTTAATATGGCATAATAAAATGTAGCACACAGGATGCAGTTCAATGTAGTCATTCTTTGGTCCTGTATATGTAATTGTTTTTGTTTTTTTAAATTTACCTGCACTTTCCCACAACTATTTATGCTATCTACTATAACACAACAATACTAAGGCGAGACATACTGTAACATTCTGTTTATTAAATATTGTCTTAACATGTGTGTTTTATGAAAGTAAAATGATACACACTCTGTGCTTGCATACTAAGTAAATGTGAAAGCAAGGAAAATATTGTAAATTACTGCTTAATTGGAAGATATGGAAAGCAAGTAAAAGCTCAACAATTAGTCTCTGAATAAAATGTATCATATGCTTAATTTCTAAGGATACACCATTCAATCTAATTAATTTTCATACTGCTCATTTCACATTTACAAGCTCAGAGTGTTGTACACACAATATTAGTAAAAATGACATTCAGTAAGCACAATACAATATGCAAAAATGCACAAATGGACTTTGAAAGCTCAGTGTAATATTTACATAGAAATATCCATGTATCCATTGTTTTTTCTTAGCAGTTAGGTTTCTTCACTGTAATAATATACACCCACAAACCAATTATTACATTAAAGTGGCAGTGATGAACAGAAAAAGAAAATTCTGGGTCTTGCAATTAATAAGACAACATAAGTCAAAAGCTTTTAATGTAGATCAGCTGGCTTCTCTATCCTTCTGTGAATACTATATTGTGTACTGTGGTGCAGACTGATTTCCATAATTTTAATAAAATACAATGCAGTTAGCAGAAAAAAGTGTTTATTTACTCCCTTTAATTTTTCCATATGAGTTGAATATGATTAATTTTTCATGTAAATCCTGAGGAAAACGAAAATTAATAAATGAAATTGTATTCTGATAATGCCTACTGTATACTTATTTTATAGTCATCCATTTCATGTGTCGCTTAAATTCAGTAATTGTTTAGAGTACATTTGGCTACAGTAACTTTAGCCATATGTTACATGTAATTGTTTATCAATGTGTGAATTATCATTTAAGAGGTTTCCAGTGTGAACAGCTCTTTTCAAATCCTGAGACATCATTTCCATAATGTTTAGGTCTCTCCTATGACCAAGATCATTGCAAAATGTCAAACCTTGCTACAGACATGAGTGTAAATTTAAAATAACAGTTTTGAACCTGACAGGGAACAAAAGTGTTTATATACTGTATTAGGGGTAGCATTTAATTTGTCTAAATGTATTAGGCCAAATTTTTACAAACAAAAAAGCTTTTAAAGTTTTAACACATTTATTTAATTGTAATAAACTGAAGTAAATCTTCTGTTACGAATAAAGCCATAGTATGTTGTGTCTTGGTGATCCTGATCAAACCACCATTTTGTGTGTGTAAGGTGTGTCCTTACTACTCCTAGCAACCATTTGCTAGTTGAACACTTCCATAGTGTGTAAGAACTGAGCCAAACGCGCCTTGGAATTGTGTTCAACATGGTAAAAAAGGTTAGTTGGGTGTTAGTGTTTGTCTCCTTTTAAAAACGTCTTTTTTGGGTTAGTTTATGATTATTGTAGATAATCTTAAATCAATATGCTAAAGTAAGCAGTACTAAAACCAGCATTTGAAAGGACAAACAATTTTAATCAGTTTCATATCTTATTTCTCATTATCTTTCTTCAGTTCTTTTCAGTACCAGCAGGACCAATGCCTCCCCCAACTCAAAAGTATGCTTACGGGTACATCTCCTTGAAAAAGGTTAGTTCTGTTGTATTACAGTAGTTTGGTAGTTAATGATATTTTACTGCAATACCTGTTTACATCAGAAACTACTACTGGTGTGTATTTTACTTTCTTGTGAAAAATCAATAAAATGATCTGTGTTGACTAGCACTCAGTCTTCCACTGTCTACCTTTTATTATTTTTTTCAAAACACACATTTTAGGTGTAAATTTTACAGTGTTACATTACATTTTTATACATCGTTTATTACAAGTTGTTTAAGAAACAATTAAGGCTTAGCCCAAACAAGTGAGCTACAGTGAAGTTGTGTTAATTTTGTAATTGAACAGACATCTACTGTATATAAAAGGTGTGAAAACAAAATTATAATCCTACATGGCCGAGAAAGTGTGAGGTTGTAAAACAAAAGAGGCAATTAACCTGAATGAATGGGAAGTTTATTTGATAGTAGAGATCTATCTCAAATGAGACAACTGGCTTGAAAGTAATTTTACAGCCTCTGCAGGCAAAAGTGGTCTACTACTAGTCAAAATGAAAGAGCCACATAAAGAGCAATCAAATGTTTGATTCATTTGACCATTCATTGCTACTTGGTCCAGTTCTGACACAGTTTCAAGTCTGGCTGATTGTATATTTTGAAACTAATTAATTTTATTATTTCCTGAACCACACTATGTGTATTCTTAATAACCAAATCATATGCCAGATAATACAATGGTCACCTAGCCAATAGCACTTCAGTATTTTAAAAGTTGAAAATCATAAACCCTGTCCTTTTATCATCTTAAATTTCTCATTGCATTCTTGACATTACTGAAGCAACTTAGTTTAAAAAATAGTACTTTGTAAAACTAATTTCCCAGTTTTTTTGCACCTTAGGTTTCTTGCATTACTGAACTGTTAGATGACCTATGTCCACAAGGGCCTGTTCACTCTTATTACCCCATAACCTTTGAAGAGATGAAACAGGTAAGACTGCAGCATACCAAAGAGCGCATTTTTACCCGTTGATTATTTTTCTTCCTGTTACAAAAAAAACAGCTGAGTTACATGTTTGTACTAGATGTTGAGGCATCATGTATTCCTGCAAATATCTAATGTTTATCCAGCATTTATCCAATGTCCTCCAAGATCCCAAAAAAATATTTCAAAGCCATAATGAACTAAAACGGTGTAAACAGATGCACACATCACAGCTACAAAATTGTTAGAGTCAGAATAAAGCGCGTTCCTATGACTGATCGGAGGAAAATTGATAAAGGCTTGATAAAAGCATGGTTTTGTGTACACTGAAAAGCAAGGAAAATTAGATGCATTACAGAAAGCGGACTTTGTAGCTCTTACTGGGGATCATTGGACTTCCGTGACCTTTAGTAATTCTAATTACAAAATGTTCAATGATCACACTGTTTTAGCCTAATGTACAAAATAATTTTGGCTAATGTTACTCAGAGTTTAAAGATTAAGTTGGTCAAATTACCTTTTATGTTTCTGACTTATTTTTGTAAGAAGAAAAACTGCACTTTATGTTGAAATTTTGGTTATTATTATTTAAAGACAATACCATTCTGAAAATGTACTTAAAGTACTTAAACTACCACTTTATTTTTAAGTCTGCCCAATTTTAACCAGGGATGATATTTTTGTTTCTGTTTTGAATTCAAATGCAGTTTAAAAGCATTTTTTTTGCTTTGCTTTTTTTATACATACATACATACATATATATATATATACATACACATATACATACACATATATCCATATATATATATACATATACATATATATACATATACATACAGTGGAACCTCGGTTCACGACCATAATTCGTTCCAGAACTTTGGTCGTAAACCGAGTTAAATGAACGAAGCAGTTTCCCCCATAGGATTGTATGTAAATACAATTAATCCGTTCCAGACCATACTAACTGTATGTAAATATGTAAAAATATGTAAAGATTAAGCACAAATATAGTTAATTACACCATAGAATCCACAGTGTAATAGTAAACTAATGTAAAAACATTGAAAAACACTGACACAAAACACCCAGGCTCCCTGATCAGCTACAGGAGCAGGCTGGCTCACGAGCTCTCTCTCTCTCACACACACACACACACACACCTATCCGTCCCCCCAATCCCTTCACTGTCAGCTGCCCGGCTCTCTAATTTTTCTGTAGCACGTGCTCAAGCAGCATTTTTTAAAATGACTTTTAAGCACAGCAGAAAAAAATCCAAGCGCTTGCAAAACCAACTCACAAGCAAACAAAAAAGTGAGATTGCAGGAGATCACGCTATTAAACCTAAAGCCTGATCGCTGTAAACAATGTTTTTAAAATGAGTTTTAAGCACAGCAGAAAAAAACATCGCACAAATCCGAACTTCATTTAAAAACCAACTCGCAAGCAACCAAAAATGAAACATTGCAACAAATCACACGATGAAGTCCTCCATGTAAACAATTTTTAATGAGTTTTAAGCACAAGAAAAAAAGCGAACATTTGAAAAAGAGAAATGTAACATCGCACCTAATCGCTATGAAAAACTCCATCTGTAAACCTTTCATGAGTTTTAAGCACAAGGAAAAAAGCGAACATTTGAAAAAAGAGAAAAATAACATTGCAACAAATCGCATTATGAACTAAAAAAATTACTTTTGAAAAATCCGCAATACAAAAACCACCAAGAAAACTAACCTTGCATGAAACGAGTTCTGGCATGAAGTGGTTTCCTTCAGGTGTTTTCTCTCTTGTGATTTCTTGGGTTTCTGGTGCTTTTAGCTGTTTAGCTGGTGGGAGTGAAAGCCTCCTGCAGCCATTCCAAAAAGAACGTTCTTGTGACCCTCCACATTACTGGCAGTCTGGCTTTGTTTACATTATGCTGCTTGAAAGCACGAGGGTTCTCCGATTGGTAAATGAGTAAACTGGTAAACATTTTTTCCACCTTTTGTAATTTCTTTACTTCGATTTCAACTTTCTTCAAAACTTTCTTCTGACCACTCTCCACTTGCTTAGAAGCCATAGTTAACTGCAAAAGCACACGAAATACTGTAGAGCACAAAGAGAGTGCACGTCTTATTGAAAACAATGAACAAGGAGCGGCTTTGCTTAAATGAAAAAGCATGGCAGCTCTCTTCTCTCTCAGGCTGCCTGTGGGGGGAGGGGGATGGTTTCGCTTGCACTACAGCCTACAGATAGGCAGGCAAACACGTGCAGCAATATCCTCCTTCCCCTTCCCAGCAGGCACGTGCTCGCTCGCCCTCTCTCTCTCTCTCTTTCTCTCTCTCTTTCAGCTCAGCTTGCAGGCAGGCAAGGGAACCTGGCTTGTTTGTATACCGAGTGTGTGGTTGTGAACCGAGG
>NC_053159.1:48149848-48153036 GCF_016835505.1 Polypterus senegalus
AGTTGCACCCTTATTATGGAGCAATATTAAGAACAAAAATAAATAGGCAAAATAAATCAAAGAATTGTGAAATATGGCAATAACCATAATAACATTAAAATAAGGGAGTTTGCAAGTTCTCCCCATGTCTGCTTTCCTTTGACGGTCCAAAGACATGCATGATAGTTTCTTTGGCGGTAATAAATTGTGTATGTACAGTATGTTCATCCTGAGATGGACTGGTGTCCTATGCTGGCTGGGATAGGCTCTGGTCAAACCCCCGCGACCCTGTTCAGGGCTAAGAGGGTTTTAAAATTACTGACTGACTAAGGAACAAAATGCATATTTCCTGATCCATTTAATTATTTATACTTGCATTTCATGTTGTTATGATTTATTTAGTGTTGCACCCTACCATACGTTTATTATTTTCATTTTATTTATTTATTTGTGTATTTATCCATGCATCCATCAGATTTCTAAACACACTTTATCTTGAGCTTGAGTCACAGGGAAGCTGGTGTATACCCCTAGAAATATAAAGCTCTTCTTTTCTTTTGTCTGTGCCAATTAAATATCACATACAGTAAATCTCATTCATCAGATTACACTGTGCCAACTTTGCCAGTCAGTATGACCCATGTAACCATGTTGGGACAAGAAAAAAAACTGAAATATTAAAAAGGCATCCACCTTGTCACAAAATTATTAAAATGAGGGTGGTCCTGTGCCACTTAACCCTTTGCAATGGAAATTGAGCATCACAGTGAAACCTATTCACTGGATATGGCAAGTTTGCCAGCCACTTTGACCCATAAACTCACTTTGGGCCTGGCAAATCTCATCTGCAACATAAAAAAGGAATCTTGTTACAAAACTATGAAAATAAGGGTGGCAAAATGCTGCGCAATCCACTACAGCACCCGTTAAACATCAAAGTCAATCCCTGTCATTAAAAATGGGAATGTGACCAATTTGTCAATCAATTTGAGACAGATAGTCACATTGGTCTGTGCAAAATTCAGCTGTAACTTAACAAAGACATCTGCATTTTCTCAAAACTGTGACAACTATGGTGGTCAGACACCATTTAACCTTTTACACTGCCCATTAAACAACACAGTTAATTTCCTTTATTGACAAGTTTGCCAGTCAGTCTGACCCATGTAACTGCACTGGGACAGCAAAACTCAACTGCATTTTAACAAAGGTATTCACTTTAATCTGAAAATTAGAATGTGTCAATGGCACACAATCCTATATAATGCCAAATGAACATCACATTGAAATCTGTTCCTTACATATATGGGAATATGACAAATTTGCCAGTCCACTTGACACATGTACCCAAAGTTCAACTGCAATTTGACAAAGGCATCTTTCTTTTCTCAAAACTAGTGTAGCCCAATGCCATCTAACCCTCTGCAGTGCCCATTAAACATCTAATTCCATTCACTAGATATGGGAATGTGCCAGCTCGATACACATGCAGAGAAAGGTAAAGAATATGAAAGCAGTAAAATTTTTCAAGTATTGTAGCATCCCAGCCAGGTTGAAGCCTTTTTTTGTTTTAAGTGACTGTTAGGTCCGACTGAGGGAGTGCGGAGTACAGCACGGAAGACTGATAGCAGTACGACAGCACCTATTTAGCATGCGTTCAGCTCCTAACCCCGACAATGTGAGCAGCATTATACGTCCTGAGAAAGAGATTTAACCACGCACAGGGCCGGAAATAAAGGACAAGTATTGTGTATACAACGTCATGCAAGACAAGGCAGTGAGACATCATTTAATACAAGTCCATGGACATCTAACCTAGCAGTTTTTGGACTGCTGTTGACAGACATGCTTCATATGCTCCTAGCTCTTAAAACAACAACAATAGACAAGCAAAACATGCAGCTCACCAGCAACAAAAAGCCTGCAGATGATCAGAATGCTTCTCCTTAGTATGCGTTCAGCCAAACTAACCATCGCCAAACCCCCTTCACAACACGAGCGACAGATATGCGAAGTGGCAAATGGACAGCTGCTGTACAGGCTTTAAAATGATCGGGCAGTGAGATAAGCAGAACAGGCAGCTCGCCAGCAGCAGAAAGACAGCAGATGATCCGATGGCATCTCCTTAGTGTGCTTTCAGCCACCCAATCCCCCCCCTTCACGACGTAAGCATCATTATACGTCCTGCGAGAAATAGATGTAACCACGGCCGGGGCCAGAAATAAAGTATTGTTTTTACAAAAGTTTTAACATAAAATTGAAAATAATGCATATGTAACAATTCCCATGAAAATAACAATCTTTTTAAATTGTATATCCGGTAAACCAAACAGTTTTTTAAAAGCATGAATTGAGTCAGCTGATCCAATTAATTTAGGGAGGTCATTCCAAAACCTGGGCACTATACAGCTAATGGTCCTGTCACCCATAAAGTGCAGGTTAGTGTGAGGCACAAGATTCTCTAGATTGTAAGAATAAATTCTTAATACAAGAAATTGCATGTGGTGATAAAAGAATTAAAAAATCACTAAAAATAAAATTAGATTTGTAATTATTGCATCTACCAAAACAAAACATTTTTCAAGTTATGCTTAAAATTGGAATCAATATGTTAGTTCTAGGGCTGCAACGATAAGTCGACGTAATCAACGACGTCGACTACAAAATATCGTTGACATGGATTTTTTATTGTTGACGCATCATAAACAGAACCTTCAATAGAGGCTCCAGTCACAAAGAACCACATTGGTTTTTGTAACAGAACTGCACTAAATAATCTTCTGGGGGCAGTATCGTTTGTTATTGTTTGTCAAGACTGCACACAGTCCTACCAACTAAGAAGAACGTTTGAGGAGAAGAAGAATGTAGAGGAAAATAAACGTGGTTGCAATGGTGAGTCGGATAGAGGAGGGGGAAGGAGATGGAAAAAAATTGAGACAGAAACTTTCTAAAGTGTGGGAGCACTTCACCGAAAAAGAAAAAAAGGTTGAATACAGATTATGCAAAGCGGAGCTTTCTTTTCAGCACCACCGTGATGCATGAGTATCTGAAACGCAAGAATCCTGGAGCTGTGATGCCACCATCTCTTGAGAATTTATGCTGCCGCTGTTAGTTAGTTAGTTAGGGTCAGATCAGGAGGGGAGGGAGAGTGTGAATGAGACTGAGAAAATAAAAGTGAAAAAAGCTTTTACAAATAACAAATTTACACC